>NW_028283386.1:343763-515645 GCF_059441005.1 Hippichthys cyanospilos
AAAACAGTCAAAATGTGCTCCACTCGGGCTGAAAACGCTTGTTTGGGACATGACATTAATGTTGACTATAAATCATAAACTAAGCATTTTTCAGCTGAAATAATGAATGTAGTCCTCTTAATTCTTGCTTCTAAAGCATACGCAAGCAGAAATTTCAATGTACAATGATGTTTTTAAAAAAACGGTCAAAATGTGCTCCACTCGGGCTGAAAACGCTTGTTCGGAACATTTCCTTAATGTTGACTATAAATCATAAACTAAGCATTTTTCAGCTGAAATAATGAATGTAGTCCTCTTAATTCTTGCTTCTAAAGCATACGCAAGCAGAAATTTCAATGTACAATGATGTTTTTAAAAAAAACAGTCAAAATGCGCTCCACTCGGGCTGAAAACGCTGTTGGGGACATTTCATTAATGTTGACTATAAATCATAAACTAAGCATTTTTCAGCTGAAATAATGAATGTAGTCCTCTTAATTCTTGCTTCTAAAGCATACGCAAGCAGAAATTTCAATGTACAATGATGTTTTTAAAAAAACGGTCAAAATGTGCTCCACTCGGGCTGAAAACGCTTGTTCGGAACATTTCCTTAATGTTGACTATAAATCATAAACTAAGCATTTTTCAGCTGAAATAATGAATGTAGTCCTCTTAATTCTTGCTTCTAAAGCATACGCAAGCAGAAATTTCAATGTACAATGATGTTTTTAAAAAAAACAGTCAAAATGTGCTCCACTCGGGCTGAAAACGCTGTTGGGGACATTTCATTAATGTTGACTACAAATCAAAAACTAAGCATTTTTCAGCTGAAATAATGAATGTAGTCCTCTTAATTCTTGCTTCTAAAGCATACGCAAGCAGAAATTTCAATGTACAATGATGTTTTTAAAAAAAACAGTCAAAATGCGCTCCACTCGGGCTGAAAACGCTGTTGGGGACATTTCATTAATGTTGACTATAAATCATAAACTAAGCATTTTTCAGCTGAAATAATGAATGTAGTCCTCTTAATTCTTGCTTCTAAAGCATACGCAAGCAGAAATTTCAATGTACAATGATGTTTTTAAAAAAACGGTCAAAATGTGCTCCACTCGGGCTGAAAACGCTTGTTTGGGACATTACATTAATGTTGACTATAAATCATAAACTAAGCATTTTTCAGCTGAAATAATGAATGTAGTCCTCTTAATTCTTGCTTCTAAAGCATACGCAAGCAGAAATTTCAATGTACAATGATGTTTTTAAAAAAACGGTCAAAATGTGCTCCACTCGGGCTGAAAACGCTTGTTCGGAACATTTCCTTAATGTTGACTATAAATCATAAACTAAGCATTTTTCAGCTGAAATAATGAATGTAGTCCTCTTAATTCTTGCTTCTAAAGCATACGCAAGCAGAAATTTCAATGTACAATGATGTTTTTAAAAAAAGGGTCAAAATGTGCTCCACTCGGGCTGAAAACGCTTGTTTGGAACATTTCATTAATGTTGACTATAAATCATAAACTAAGCATTTTTCAGCTGAAATAATGAATGTAGTCCTCTTAATTCTCGCTTCTAAAGCATACGCAAGCAGAAATTTCAATGTACAATGATGTTTTTAAAAAAACAGTCAAAATGTGCTCCACTCGGGCTGAAAACGCTTGTTTGGGACATGACATTAATGTTAACTATAAATCATAAACTAAGCATTTTTCAGCTGAAATAATGAATGTAGTCCTCTTAATTCTTGCTTCTAAAGCATACGCAAGCAGAAATTTCAATGTACAATGATGTTTTTAAAAAAAGGGTCAAAATGTGCTCCACTCGGGCTGAAAACGCTTGTTTGGAACATTTCATTAATGTTGACTATAAATCATAAACTAAGCATTTTTCAGCTGAAATAATGAATGTAGTCCTCTTAATTCTTGCTTCTAAAGCATACGCAAGCAGAAATTTCAATGTACAATGATGTTTTTAAAAAAACGGTCAAAATGCGCTCCACTCGGGCTGAAAACGCTGTTGGGGACATTTCATTAATGTTGACTACAAATCAAAAACTAAGCATTTTTCAGCTGAAATAATGAATGTAGTCCTCTTAATTCTTGCTTCTAAAGCATACGCAAACAGAAATTTCAATGTACAATGATGTTTTTAAAAAAAACAGTCAAAATGCGCTCCACTCGGGTTGAAAACGCTGTTGGGGACATTTCATTAATGTTGACTATAAATCATAAACTAAGCATTTTTCAGCTGAAATAATGAATGTAGTCCTCTTAATTCTTGCTTCTAAAGCATACGCAAGCAGAAATTTCAATGTACAATGATGTTTTTAAAAAAACGGTCAAAATGTGCTCCACTCGGGCTGAAAACGCTTGTTTGGGACATTACATTAATGTTGACTATAAATTATAAACTAAGCATTTTTCAGCTGAAATAATGAATGTAGTCCTCTTAATTCTTGCTTCTAAAGCATACGCAAGCAGAAATTTCAATGTACAATGATGTTTTTAAAAAAACAGTCAAAATGTGCTCCACTCGGGCTGAAAACGCTTGTTTGGGACATGACATTAATGTTGACTATAAATCATAAACTAAGCATTTTTCAGCTGAAATAATGAATGTAGTCCTCTTAATTCTTGCTTCTAAAGCATACGCAAGCAGAAATTTCAATGTACAATGATGTTTTTAAAAAAACGGTCAAAATGTGCTCCACTCGGGCTGAAAACGCTTGTTCGGAACATTTCCTTAATGTTGACTATAAATCATAAACTAAGCATTTTTCAGCTGAAATAATGAATGTAGTCCTCTTAATTCTTGCTTCTAAAGCATACGCAAGCAGAAATTTCAATGTACAATGATGTTTTTAAAAAAAACAGTCAAAATGCGCTCCACTCGGGCTGAAAACGCTGTTGGGGACATTTCATTAATGTTGACTATAAATCATAAACTAAGCATTTTTCAGCTGAAATAATGAATGTAGTCCTCTTAATTCTTGCTTCTAAAGCATACGCAAGCAGAAATTTCAATGTACAATGATGTTTTTAAAAAAACGGTCAAAATGTGCTCCACTCGGGCTGAAAACGCTTGTTCGGAACATTTCCTTAATGTTGACTATAAATCATAAACTAAGCATTTTTCAGCTGAAATAATGAATGTAGTCCTCTTAATTCTTGCTTCTAAAGCATACGCAAGCAGAAATTTCAATGTACAATGATGTTTTTAAAAAAAACAGTCAAAATGTGCTCCACTCGGGCTGAAAACGCTGTTGGGGACATTTCATTAATGTTGACTACAAATCAAAAACTAAGCATTTTTCAGCTGAAATAATGAATGTAGTCCTCTTAATTCTTGCTCCTAAAGCATACGCAAGCAGAAATTTCAATGTACAATGATGTTTTTAAAAAAAACAGTCAAAATGCGCTCCACTCGGGCTGAAAACGCTGTTGGGGACATTTCATTAATGTTGACTATAAATCATAAACTAAGCATTTTTCAGCTGAAATAATGAATGTAGTCCTCTTAATTCTTGCTTCTAAAGCATACGCAAGCAGAAATTTCAATGTACAATGATGTTTTTAAAAAAACGGTCAAAATGTGCTCCACTCGGGCTGAAAACGCTTGTTTGGGACATTACATTAATGTTGACTATAAATCATAAACTAAGCATTTTTCAGCTGAAATAATGAATGTAGTCCTCTTAATTCTTGCTTCTAAAGCATACGCAAGCAGAAATTTCAATGTACAATGATGTTTTTAAAAAAACGGTCAAAATGTGCTCCACTCGGGCTGAAAACGCTTGTTCGGAACATTTCCTTAATGTTGACTATAAATCATAAACTAAGCATTTTTCAGCTGAAATAATGAATGTAGTCCTCTTAATTCTTGCTTCTAAAGCATACGCAAGCAGAAATTTCAATGTACAATGATGTTTTTAAAAAAAACAGTCAAAATGTGCTCCACTCGGGCTGAAAACGCTGTTGGGGACATTTCATTAATGTTGACTACAAATCAAAAACTAAGCATTTTTCAGCTGAAATAATGAATGTAGTCCTCTTAATTCTTGCTTCTAAAGCATTCGCAAGCAGAAATTTCAATGTACAATGATGTTTTTAAAAAAACAGTCAAAATGTGCTCCACTCGGGCTGAAAACGCTGTTGGGGACATTTCATTAATGTTGACTATAAATCATAAACTAAGCATTTTTCAGCTGAAATAATGAATGTAGTCCTCTTAATTCTTGCTTCTAAAGCATACGCAAGCAGAAATTTCAATGTACAATGATGTTTTTAAAAAAACAGTCAAAATGTGCTCCACTCGGGCTGAAAACGCTTGTTCGGAACATTTCCTTAATGTTGACTATAAATCATAAACTAAGCATTTTTCAGCTGAAATAATGAATGTAGTCCTCTTAATTCTTGCTTCTAAAGCATACGCAAACAGAAATTTCAATGTACAATGATGTTTTTAAAAAAACGGTCAAAATGTGCTCCACTCGGGCTGAAAACGCTTGTTCGGAACATTTCCTTAATGTTGACTATAAATCATAAACTAAGCATTTTTCAGCTGAAATAATGAATGTAGTCCTCTTAATTCTTGCTTCTAAAGCATACGCAAGCAGAAATTTCAATGTACAATGATGTTTTTAAAAAAAACAGTCAAAATGCGCTCCACTCGGGCTGAAAACGCTGTTGGGGACATTTCATTAATGTTGACTACAAATCAAAAACTAAGCATTTTTCAGCTGAAATAATGAATGTAGTCCTCTTAATTCTTGCTTCTAAAGCATACGCAAGCAGAAATTTCAATGTACAATGATGTTTTTAAAAAAAGGGTCAAAATGTGCTCCACTCGGGCTGAAAACGCTTGTTTGGAACATTTCATTAATGTTGACTATAAATCATAAACTAAGCATTTTTCAGCTGAAATAATGAATGTAGTCCTCTTAATTCTTGCTTCTAAAGCATACGCAAGCAGAAATTTCAATGTACAATGATGTTTTTAAAAAAAACAGTCAAAATGTGCTCCACTCGGGCTGAAAACGCTGTTGGGGACATTTCATTAATGTTGACTACAAATCAAAAACTAAGCATTTTTCAGCTGAAATAATGAATGTAGTCCTCTTAATTCTTGCTTCTAAAGCATACGCAAGCAGAAATTTCAATGTACAATGATGTTTTTAAAAAAAACGGTCAAAATGTGCTCCACTCGGGCTGAAAACGCTTGTTCGGAACATTTCCTTAATGTTGACTATAAATCATAAACTAAGCATTTTTCAGCTGAAATAATGAATGTAGTCCTCTTAATTCTTGCTTCTAAAGCATACGCAAGCAGAAATTTCAATGTACAATGATGTTTTTAAAAAAAACAGTCAAAATGCGCTCCACTCGGGCTGAAAACGCTGTTGGGGACATTTCATTAATGTTGACTATAAATCATAAACTAAGCATTTTTCAGCTGAAATAATGAATGTAGTCCTCTTAATTCTTGCTTCTAAAGCATACGCAAGCAGAAATTTCAATATACAATGATGTTTTTAAAAAAAACAGTCAAAATGTGCTCCACTCGGGCTGAAAACGCTGTTGGGGACATTTCATTAATGTTGACTATAAATCATAAACTAAGAATTTTTCAGCTGAAATAATGAATGTAGTCCTCTTAATTCTTGCTTCTAAAGCATACGCAAGCAGAAATTTCAATGTACAATGATGTTTTTAAAAAAACGGTCAAAATGCGCTCCACTCGGGCTGAAAACGCTGTTGGGGACATTTCATTAATGTTGACTACAAATCAAAAACTAAGCATTTTTCAGCTGAAATAATGAATGTAGTCCTCTTAATTCTTGCTTCTAAAGCATACGCAAGCAGAAATTTCAATGTACAATGATGTTTTTAAAAAAAACAGTCAAAATGCGCTCCACTCGGGTTGAAAACGCTGTTGGGGACATTTCATTAATGTTGACTATAAATCATAAACTAAGCATTTTTCAGCTGAAATAATGAATGTAGTCCTCTTAATTCTTGCTTCTAAAGCATACGCAAGCAGAAATTTCAATGTACAATGATGTTTTTAAAAAAACGGTCAAAATGTGCTCCACTCGGGCTGAAAACGCTTGTTTGGGACATTACATTAATGTTGACTATAAATCATAAACTAAGCATTTTTCAGCTGAAATAATGAATGTAGTCCTCTTAATTCTTGCTTCTAAAGCATACGCAAGCAGAAATTTCAATGTACAATGATGTTTTTAAAAAAACAGTCAAAATGTGCTCCACTCGGGCTGAAAACGCTTGTTTGGGACATGACATTAATGTTGACTATAAATCATAAACTAAGCATTTTTCAGCTGAAATAATGAATGTAGTCCTCTTAATTCTTGCTTCTAAAGCATACGCAAGCAGAAATTTCAATGTACAATGATGTTTTTAAAAAAACGGTCAAAATGTGCTCCACTCGGGCTGAAAACGCTTGTTCGGAACATTTCCTTAATGTTGACTATAAATCATAAACTAAGCATTTTTCAGCTGAAATAATGAATGTAGTCCTCTTAATTCTTGCTTCTAAAGCATACGCAAGCAGAAATTTCAATGTACAATGATGTTTTTAAAAAAAACAGTCAAAATGCGCTCCACTCGGGCTGAAAACGCTGTTGGGGACATTTCATTAATGTTGACTATAAATCATAAACTAAGCATTTTTCAGCTGAAATAATGAATGTAGTCCTCTTAATTCTTGCTTCTAAAGCATACGCAAGCAGAAATTTCAATGTACAATGATGTTTTTAAAAAAACGGTCAAAATGTGCTCCACTCGGGCTGAAAACGCTTGTTCGGAACATTTCCTTAATGTTGACTATAAATCATAAACTAAGCATTTTTCAGCTGAAATAATGAATGTAGTCCTCTTAATTCTTGCTTCTAAAGCATACGCAAGCAGAAATTTCAATGTACAATGATGTTTTTAAAAAAAACAGTCAAAATGTGCTCCACTCGGGCTGAAAACGCTGTTGGGGACATTTCATTAATGTTGACTACAAATCAAAAACTAAGCATTTTTCAGCTGAAATAATGAATGTAGTCCTCTTAATTCTTGCTTCTAAAGCATACGCAAGCAGAAATTTCAATGTACAATGATGTTTTTAAAAAAAACAGTCAAAATGCGCTCCACTCGGGCTGAAAACGCTGTTGGGGACATTTCATTAATGTTGACTATAAATCATAAACTAAGCATTTTTCAGCTGAAATAATGAATGTAGTCCTCTTAATTCTTGCTTCTAAAGCATACGCAAGCAGAAATTTCAATGTACAATGATGTTTTTAAAAAAACGGTCAAAATGTGCTCCACTCGGGCTGAAAACGCTTGTTTGGGACATTACATTAATGTTGACTATAAATCATAAACTAAGCATTTTTCAGCTGAAATAATGAATGTAGTCCTCTTAATTCTTGCTTCTAAAGCATACGCAAGCAGAAATTTCAATGTACAATGATGTTTTTAAAAAAACGGTCAAAATGTGCTCCACTCGGGCTGAAAACGCTTGTTCGGAACATTTCCTTAATGTTGACTATAAATCATAAACTAAGCATTTTTCAGCTGAAATAATGAATGTAGTCCTCTTAATTCTTGCTTCTAAAGCATACGCAAGCAGAAATTTCAATGTACAATGATGTTTTTAAAAAAAACAGTCAAAATGTGCTCCACTCGGGCTGAAAACGCTGTTGGGGACATTTCATTAATGTTGACTACAAATCAAAAACTAAGCATTTTTCAGCTGAAATAATGAATGTAGTCCTCTTAATTCTTGCTTCTAAAGCATACGCAAGCAGAAATTTCAATGTACAATGATGTTTTTAAAAAAAGGGTCAAAATGTGCTCCACTCGGGCTGAAAACGCTTGTTTGGAACATTTCCTTAATGTTGACTATAAATCATAAACTAAGCATTTTTCAGCTGAAATAATGAATGTAGTCCTCTTAATTCTTGCTTCTAAAGCATACGCAAACAGAAATTTCAATGTACAATGATGTTTTTAAAAAAACGGTCAAAATGTGCTCCACTCGGGCTGAAAACGCTTGTTCGGAACATTTCCTTAATGTTGACTATAAATCATAAACTAAGCATTTTTCAGCTGAAATAATGAATGTCGTCCTCTTAATTCTTGCTTCTAAAGCATACGCAAGCAGAAATTTCAATGTACAATGATGTTTTTAAAAAAAACAGTCAAAATGCGCTCCACTCGGGCTGAAAACGCTGTTGGGGACATTTCATTAATGTTGACTACAAATCAAAAACTAAGCATTTTTCAGCTGAAATAATGAATGTAGTCCTCTTAATTCTTGCTTCTAAAGCATACGCAAGCAGAAATTTCAATGTACAATGATGTTTTTAAAAAAAGGGTCAAAATGTGCTCCACTCGGGCTGAAAACGCTTGTTTGGAACATTTCATTAATGTTGACTATAAATCATAAACTAAGCATTTTTCAGCTGAAATAATGAATGTAGTCCTCTTAATTCTTGCTTCTAAAGCATACGCAAGCAGAAATTTCAATGTACAATGATGTTTTTAAAAAAAACAGTCAAAATGTGCTCCACTCGGGCTGAAAACGCTGTTGGGGACATTTCATTAATGTTGACTACAAATCAAAAACTAAGCATTTTTCAGCTGAAATAATGAATGTAGTCCTCTTAATTCTTGCTTCTAAAGCATACGCAAGCAGAAATTTCAATGTACAATGATGTTTTTAAAAAAAACGGTCAAAATGTGCTCCACTCGGGCTGAAAACGCTTGTTCGGAACATTTCCTTAATGTTGACTATAAATCATAAACTAAGCATTTTTCAGCTGAAATAATGAATGTAGTCCTCTTAATTCTTGCTTCTAAAGCATACGCAAGCAGAAATTTCAATGTACAATGATGTTTTTAAAAAAAACAGTCAAAATGCGCTCCACTCGGGCTGAAAACGCTGTTGGGGACATTTCATTAATGTTGACTATAAATCATAAACTAAGCATTTTTCAGCTGAAATAATGAATGTAGTCCTCTTAATTCTTGCTTCTAAAGCATACGCAAGCAGAAATTTCAATGTACAATGATGTTTTTAAAAAAAACAGTCAAAATGTGCTCCACTCGGGCTGAAAACGCTGTTGGGGACATTTCATTAATGTTGACTATAAATCATAAACTAAGAATTTTTCAGCTGAAATAATGAATGTAGTCCTCTTAATTCTTGCTTCTAAAGCATACGCAAGCAGAAATTTCAATGTACAATGATGTTTTTAAAAAAACGGTCAAAATGCGCTCCACTCGGGCTGAAAACGCTGTTGGGGACATTTCATTAATGTTGACTACAAATCAAAAACTAAGCATTTTTCAGCTGAAATAATGAATGTAGTCCTCTTAATTCTTGCTTCTAAAGCATACGCAAGCAGAAATTTCAATGTACAATGATGTTTTTAAAAAAAACAGTCAAAATGCGCTCCACTCGGGTTGAAAACGCTGTTGGGGACATTTCATTAATGTTGACTATAAATCATAAACTAAGCATTTTTCAGCTGAAATAATGAATGTAGTCCTCTTAATTCTTGCTTCTAAAGCATACGCAAGCAGAAATTTCAATGTACAATGATGTTTTTAAAAAAACGGTCAAAATGTGCTCCACTCGGGCTGAAAACGCTTGTTTGGGACATTACATTAATGTTGACTATAAATCATAAACTAAGCATTTTTCAGCTGAAATAATGAATGTAGTCCTCTTAATTCTTGCTTCTAAAGCATACGCAAGCAGAAATTTCAATGTACAATGATGTTTTTAAAAAAACAGTCAAAATGTGCTCCACTCGGGCTGAAAACGCTTGTTTGGGACATGACATTAATGTTGACTATAAATCATAAACTAAGCATTTTTCAGCTGAAATAATGAATGTAGTCCTCTTAATTCTTGCTTCTAAAGCATACGCAAGCAGAAATTTCAATGTACAATGATGTTTTTAAAAAAACGGTCAAAATGTGCTCCACTCGGGCTGAAAACGCTTGTTCGGAACATTTCCTTAATGTTGACTATAAATCATAAACTAAGCATTTTTCAGCTGAAATAATGAATGTAGTCCTCTTAATTCTTGCTTCTAAAGCATACGCAAGCAGAAATTTCAATGTACAATGATGTTTTTAAAAAAAACAGTCAAAATGCGCTCCACTCGGGCTGAAAACGCTGTTGGGGACATTTCATTAATGTTGACTATAAATCATAAACTAAGCATTTTTCAGCTGAAATAATGAATGTAGTCCTCTTAATTCTTGCTTCTAAAGCATACGCAAGCAGAAATTTCAATGTACAATGATGTTTTTAAAAAAACGGTCAAAATGTGCTCCACTCGGGCTGAAAACGCTTGTTCGGAACATTTCCTTAATGTTGACTATAAATCATAAACTAAGCATTTTTCAGCTGAAATAATGAATGTAGTCCTCTTAATTCTTGCTTCTAAAGCATACGCAAGCAGAAATTTCAATGTACAATGATGTTTTTAAAAAAAACAGTCAAAATGTGCTCCACTCGGGCTGAAAACGCTGTTGGGGACATTTCATTAATGTTGACTACAAATCAAAAACTAAGCATTTTTCAGCTGAAATAATGAATGTAGTCCTCTTAATTCTTGCTTCTAAAGCATACGCAAGCAGAAATTTCAATGTACAATGATGTTTTTAAAAAAAACAGTCAAAATGCGCTCCACTCGGGCTGAAAACGCTGTTGGGGACATTTCATTAATGTTGACTATAAATCATAAACTAAGCATTTTTCAGCTGAAATAATGAATGTAGTCCTCTTAATTCTTGCTTCTAAAGCATACGCAAGCAGAAATTTCAATGTACAATGATGTTTTTAAAAAAACGGTCAAAATGTGCTCCACTCGGGCTGAAAACGCTTGTTTGGGACATTACATTAATGTTGACTATAAATCATAAACTAAGCATTTTTCAGCTGAAATAATGAATGTAGTCCTCTTAATTCTTGCTTCTAAAGCATACGCAAGCAGAAATTTCAATGTACAATGATGTTTTTAAAAAAACGGTCAAAATGTGCTCCACTCGGGCTGAAAACGCTTGTTCGGAACATTTCCTTAATGTTGACTATAAATCATAAACTAAGCATTTTTCAGCTGAAATAATGAATGTAGTCCTCTTAATTCTTGCTTCTAAAGCATACGCAAGCAGAAATTTCAATGTACAATGATGTTTTTAAAAAAAACAGTCAAAATGTGCTCCACTCGGGCTGAAAACGCTGTTGGGGACATTTCATTAATGTTGAATACAAATCAAAAACTAAGCATTTTTCAGCTGAAATAATGAATGTAGTCCTCTTAATTCTTGCTTCTAAAGCATTCGCAAGCAGAAATTTCAATGTACAATGATGTTTTTAAAAAAACAGTCAAAATGTGCTCCACTCGGGCTGAAAACGCTGTTGGGGACATTTCATTAATGTTGACTATAAATCATAAACTAAGCATTTTTCAGCTGAAATAATGAATGTAGTCCTCTTAATTCTTGCTTCTAAAGCATACGCAAGCAGAAATTTCAATGTACAATGATGTTTTTAAAAAAACAGTCAAAATGTGCTCCACTCGGGCTGAAAACGCTTGTTCGGAACATTTCCTTAATGTTGACTATAAATCATAAACTAAGCATTTTTCAGCTGAAATAATGAATGTAGTCCTCTTAATTCTTGCTTCTAAAGCATACGCAAACAGAAATTTCAATGTACAATGATGTTTTTAAAAAAACGGTCAAAATGTGCTCCACTCGGGCTGAAAACGCTTGTTCGGAACATTTCCTTAATGTTGACTATAAATCATAAACTAAGCATTTTTCAGCTGAAATAATGAATGTAGTCCTCTTAATTCTTGCTTCTAAAGCATACGCAAGCAGAAATTTCAATGTACAATGATGTTTTTAAAAAAAACAGTCAAAATGCGCTCCACTCGGGCTGAAAACGCTGTTGGGGACATTTCATTAATGTTGACTACAAATCAAAAACTAAGCATTTTTCAGCTGAAATAATGAATGTAGTCCTCTTAATTCTTGCTTCTAAAGCATACGCAAGCAGAAATTTCAATGTACAATGATGTTTTTAAAAAAAGGGTCAAAATGTGCTCCACTCGGGCTGAAAACGCTTGTTTGGAACATTTCATTAATGTTGACTATAAATCATAAACTAAGCATTTTTCAGCTGAAATAATGAATGTAGTCCTCTTAATTCTTGCTTCTAAAGCATACGCAAGCAGAAATTTCAATGTACAATGATGTTTTTAAAAAAAACAGTCAAAATGTGCTCCACTCGGGCTGAAAACGCTGTTGGGGACATTTCATTAATGTTGACTACAAATCAAAAACTAAGCATTTTTCAGCTGAAATAATGAATGTAGTCCTCTTAATTCTTGCTTCTAAAGCATTCGCAAGCAGAAATTTCAATGTACAATGATGTTTTTAAAAAAACAGTCAAAATGTGCTCCACTCGGGCTGAAAACGCTGTTGGGGACATTTCATTAATGTTGACTATAAATCATAAACTAAGCATTTTTCAGCTGAAATAATGAATGTAGTCCTCTTAATTCTTGCTTCTAAAGCATACGCAAGCAGAAATTTCAATGTACAATGATGTTTTTAAAAAAACAGTCAAAATGTGCTCCACTCGGGCTGAAAACGCTTGTTTGGAACATTTCATTAATGTTGACTATAAATCATAAACTAAGCATTTTTCAGCTGAAATAATGAATGTAGTCCTCTTAATTCTTGCTTCTAAAGCATACGCAAGCAGAAATTTCAATGTACAATGATGTTTTTAAAAAAAACAGTCAAAATGCGCTCCACTCGGGCTGAAAACGCTGTTGGGGACATTTCATTAATGTTGACTATAAATCATAAACTAAGCATTTTTCAGCTGAAATAATGAATGTAGTCCTCTTAATTCTTGCTTCTAAAGCATACGCAAGCAGAAATTTCAATATACAATGATGTTTTTAAAAAAAACAGTCAAAATGTGCTCCACTCGGGCTGAAAACGCTGTTGGGGACATTTCATTAATGTTGACTATAAATCATAAACTAAGAATTTTTCAGCTGAAATAATGAATGTAGTCCTCTTAATTCTTGCTTCTAAAGCATACGCAAGCAGAAATTTCAATGTACAATGATGTTTTTAAAAAAACGGTCAAAATGCGCTCCACTCGGGCTGAAAACGCTGTTGGGGACATTTCATTAATGTTGACTACAAATCAAAAACTAAGCATTTTTCAGCTGAAATAATGAATGTAGTCCTCTTAATTCTTGCTTCTAAAGCATACGCAAGCAGAAATTTCAATGTACAATGATGTTTTTAAAAAAAACAGTCAAAATGCGCTCCACTCGGGTTGAAAACGCTGTTGGGGACATTTCATTAATGTTGACTATAAATCATAAACTAAGCATTTTTCAGCTGAAATAATGAATGTAGTCCTCTTAATTCTTGCTTCTAAAGCATACGCAAGCAGAAATTTCAATGTACAATGATGTTTTTAAAAAAACGGTCAAAATGTGCTCCACTCGGGCTGAAAACGCTTGTTTGGGACATTACATTAATGTTGACTATAAATCATAAACTAAGCATTTTTCAGCTGAAATAATGAATGTAGTCCTCTTAATTCTTGCTTCTAAAGCATACGCAAGCAGAAATTTCAATGTACAATGATGTTTTTAAAAAAACAGTCAAAATGTGCTCCACTCGGGCTGAAAACGCTTGTTTGGGACATGACATTAATGTTGACTATAAATCATAAACTAAGCATTTTTCAGCTGAAATAATGAATGTAGTCCTCTTAATTCTTGCTTCTAAAGCATACGCAAGCAGAAATTTCAATGTACAATGATGTTTTTAAAAAAACGGTCAAAATGTGCTCCACTCGGGCTGAAAACGCTTGTTCGGAACATTTCCTTAATGTTGACTATAAATCATAAACTAAGCATTTTTCAGCTGAAATAATGAATGTAGTCCTCTTAATTCTTGCTTCTAAAGCATACGCAAGCAGAAATTTCAATGTACAATGATGTTTTTAAAAAAAACAGTCAAAATGCGCTCCACTCGGGCTGAAAACGCTGTTGGGGACATTTCATTAATGTTGACTATAAATCATAAACTAAGCATTTTTCAGCTGAAATAATGAATGTAGTCCTCTTAATTCTTGCTTCTAAAGCATACGCAAGCAGAAATTTCAATGTACAATGATGTTTTTAAAAAAACGGTCAAAATGTGCTCCACTCGGGCTGAAAACGCTTGTTCGGAACATTTCCTTAATGTTGACTATAAATCATAAACTAAGCATTTTTCAGCTGAAATAATGAATGTAGTCCTCTTAATTCTTGCTTCTAAAGCATACGCAAGCAGAAATTTCAATGTACAATGATGTTTTTAAAAAAAACAGTCAAAATGTGCTCCACTCGGGCTGAAAACGCTGTTGGGGACATTTCATTAATGTTGACTACAAATCAAAAACTAAGCATTTTTCAGCTGAAATAATGAATGTAGTCCTCTTAATTCTTGCTTCTAAAGCATACGCAAGCAGAAATTTCAATGTACAATGATGTTTTTAAAAAAAACAGTCAAAATGCGCTCCACTCGGGCTGAAAACGCTGTTGGGGACATTTCATTAATGTTGACTATAAATCATAAACTAAGCATTTTTCAGCTGAAATAATGAATGTAGTCCTCTTAATTCTTGCTTCTAAAGCATACGCAAGCAGAAATTTCAATGTACAATGATGTTTTTAAAAAAACGGTCAAAATGTGCTCCACTCGGGCTGAAAACGCTTGTTTGGGACATTACATTAATGTTGACTATAAATCATAAACTAAGCATTTTTCAGCTGAAATAATGAATGTAGTCCTCTTAATTCTTGCTTCTAAAGCATACGCAAGCAGAAATTTCAATGTACAATGATGTTTTTAAAAAAACGGTCAAAATGTGCTCCACTCGGGCTGAAAACGCTTGTTCGGAACATTTCCTTAATGTTGACTATAAATCATAAACTAAGCATTTTTCAGCTGAAATAATGAATGTAGTCCTCTTAATTCTTGCTTCTAAAGCATACGCAAGCAGAAATTTCAATGTACAATGATGTTTTTAAAAAAAACAGTCAAAATGTGCTCCACTCGGGCTGAAAACGCTGTTGGGGACATTTCATTAATGTTGACTACAAATCAAAAACTAAGCATTTTTCAGCTGAAATAATGAATGTAGTCCTCTTAATTCTTGCTTCTAAAGCATACGCAAGCAGAAATTTCAATGTACAATGATGTTTTTAAAAAAAGGGTCAAAATGTGCTCCACTCGGGCTGAAAACGCTTGTTTGGAACATTTCCTTAATGTTGACTATAAATCATAAACTAAGCATTTTTCAGCTGAAATAATGAATGTAGTCCTCTTAATTCTTGCTTCTAAAGCATACGCAAACAGAAATTTCAATGTACAATGATGTTTTTAAAAAAACGGTCAAAATGTGCTCCACTCGGGCTGAAAACGCTTGTTCGGAACATTTCCTTAATGTTGACTATAAATCATAAACTAAGCATTTTTCAGCTGAAATAATGAATGTCGTCCTCTTAATTCTTGCTTCTAAAGCATACGCAAGCAGAAATTTCAATGTACAATGATGTTTTTAAAAAAAACAGTCAAAATGCGCTCCACTCGGGCTGAAAACGCTGTTGGGGACATTTCATTAATGTTGACTACAAATCAAAAACTAAGCATTTTTCAGCTGAAATAATGAATGTAGTCCTCTTAATTCTTGCTTCTAAAGCATACGCAAGCAGAAATTTCAATGTACAATGATGTTTTTAAAAAAAGGGTCAAAATGTGCTCCACTCGGGCTGAAAACGCTTGTTTGGAACATTTCATTAATGTTGACTATAAATCATAAACTAAGCATTTTTCAGCTGAAATAATGAATGTAGTCCTCTTAATTCTTGCTTCTAAAGCATACGCAAGCAGAAATTTCAATGTACAATGATGTTTTTAAAAAAAACAGTCAAAATGTGCTCCACTCGGGCTGAAAACGCTGTTGGGGACATTTCATTAATGTTGACTACAAATCAAAAACTAAGCATTTTTCAGCTGAAATAATGAATGTAGTCCTCTTAATTCTTGCTTCTAAAGCATACGCAAGCAGAAATTTCAATGTACAATGATGTTTTTAAAAAAAACGGTCAAAATGTGCTCCACTCGGGCTGAAAACGCTTGTTCGGAACATTTCCTTAATGTTGACTATAAATCATAAACTAAGCATTTTTCAGCTGAAATAATGAATGTAGTCCTCTTAATTCTTGCTTCTAAAGCATACGCAAGCAGAAATTTCAATGTACAATGATGTTTTTAAAAAAAACAGTCAAAATGCGCTCCACTCGGGCTGAAAACGCTGTTGGGGACATTTCATTAATGTTGACTATAAATCATAAACTAAGCATTTTTCAGCTGAAATAATGAATGTAGTCCTCTTAATTCTTGCTTCTAAAGCATACGCAAGCAGAAATTTCAATATACAATGATGTTTTTAAAAAAAACAGTCAAAATGTGCTCCACTCGGGCTGAAAACGCTGTTGGGGACATTTCATTAATGTTGACTATAAATCATAAACTAAGAATTTTTCAGCTGAAATAATGAATGTAGTCCTCTTAATTCTTGCTTCTAAAGCATACGCAAGCAGAAATTTCAATGTACAATGATGTTTTTAAAAAAACGGTCAAAATGCGCTCCACTCGGGCTGAAAACGCTGTTGGGGACATTTCATTAATGTTGACTACAAATCAAAAACTAAGCATTTTTCAGCTGAAATAATGAATGTAGTCCTCTTAATTCTTGCTTCTAAAGCATACGCAAGCAGAAATTTCAATGTACAATGATGTTTTTAAAAAAAACAGTCAAAATGTGCTCCACTCGGGCTGAAAACGCTGTTGGGGACATTTCATTAATGTTGACTACAAATCAAAAACTAAGCATTTTTCAGCTGAAATAATGAATGTAGTCCTCTTAATTCTTGCTTCTAAAGCATACGCAAGCAGAAATTTCAATGTACAATGATGTTTTTAAAAAAAACAGTCAAAATGCGCTCCACTCGGGCTGAAAACGCTGTTGGGGACATTTCATTAATGTTGACTATAAATCATAAACTAAGCATTTTTCAGCTGAAATAATGAATGTAGTCCTCTTAATTCTTGCTTCTAAAGCATACGCAAGCAGAAATTTCAATGTACAATGATGTTTTTAAAAAAAACAGTCAAAATGTGCTCCACTCGGGCTGAAAACGCTGTTGGGGACATTTCATTAATGTTGACTACAAATCAAAAACTAAGCATTTTTCAGCTGAAATAATGAATGTAGTCCTCTTAATTCTTGCTTCTAAAGCATACGCAAGCAGAAATTTCAATGTACAATGATGTTTTTAAAAAAAACGGTCAAAATGTGCTCCACTCGGGCTGAAAACGCTTGTTCGGAACATTTCCTTAATGTTGACTATAAATCATAAACTAAGCATTTTTCAGCTGAAATAATGAATGTAGTCCTCTTAATTCTTGCTTCTAAAGCATACGCAAGCAGAAATTTCAATGTACAATGATGTTTTTAAAAAAAACAGTCAAAATGCGCTCCACTCGGGCTGAAAACGCTGTTGGGGACATTTCATTAATGTTGACTATAAATCATAAACTAAGCATTTTTCAGCTGAAATAATGAATGTAGTCCTCTTAATTCTTGCTTCTAAAGCATACGCAAGCAGAAATTTCAATGTACAATGATGTTTTTAAAAAAACGGTCAAAATGTGCTCCACTCGGGCTGAAAACGCTTGTTCGGAACATTTCCTTAATGTTGACTATAAATCATAAACTAAGCATTTTTCAGCTGAAATAATGAATGTAGTCCTCTTAATTCTTGCTTCTAAAGCATACGCAAGCAGAAATTTCAATGTACAATGATGTTTTTAAAAAAAACAGTCAAAATGTGCTCCACTCGGGCTGAAAACGCTGTTGGGGACATTTCATTAATGTTGACTACAAATCAAAAACTAAGCATTTTTCAGCTGAAATAATGAATGTAGTCCTCTTAATTCTTGCTTCTAAAGCATTCGCAAGCAGAAATTTCAATGTACAATGATGTTTTTAAAAAAACAGTCAAAATGTGCTCCACTCGGGCTGAAAACGCTGTTGGGGACATTTCATTAATGTTGACTATAAATCATAAACTAAGCATTTTTCAGCTGAAATAATGAATGTAGTCCTCTTAATTCTTGCTTCTAAAGCATACGCAAGCAGAAATTTCAATGTACAATGATGTTTTTAAAAAAACAGTCAAAATGTGCTCCACTCGGGCTGAAAACGCTTGTTTGGGACATGACATTAATGTTGACTATAAATCATAAACTCAGCATTTTTCAGCTGAAATAATGAATGTAGTCCTCTTAATTCTTGCTTCTAAAGCATACGCAAGCAGAAATTTCAATGTACAATGATGTTTTTAAAAAAACGGTCAAAATGTGCTCCACTCGGGCTGAAAACGCTTGTTCGGAACATTTCCTTAATGTTGACTATAAATCATAAACTAAGCATTTTTCAGCTGAAATAATGAATGTAGTCCTCTTAATTCTTGCTTCTAAAGCATAAGCAAGCAGAAATTTTAATGTACAATGATGTTTTAAAAAAACAGTCAAAATGTGCTCCACTCGGGCTGAAAACGCTTGTTTGGGACATGACATTAATGTTGACTATAAATCATAAACTAAGCATTTTTCAGCTGAAATAATGAATGTAGTCCTCTTAATTCTTGCTTCTTAAGCATACGCAAGCAGAAATTTCAATGTACAATGATGTTTTTAAAAAAAGGGTCAAAATGTGCTCCACTCGGGCTGAAAACGCTTGTTTGGAACATTTCATTAATGTTGACTATAAATCATAAACTAAGCATTTTTCAGCTGAAATAATGAATGTAGTCCTCTTAATTCTCGCTTCTAAAGCATACGCAAGCAGAAATTTCAATGTACAATGATGTTTTTAAAAAAACAGTCAAAATGTGCTCCACTCGGGCTGAAAACGCTTGTTTGGGACATGACATTAATGTTAACTATAAATCATAAACTAAGCATTTTTCAGCTGAAATAATGAATGTAGTCCTCTTAATTCTTGCTTCTAAAGCATACGCAAGCAGAAATTTCAATGTACAATGATGTTTTTAAAAAAAGGGTCAAAATGTGCTCCACTCGGGCTGAAAACGCTTGTTTGGAACATTTCATTAATGTTGACTATAAATCATAAACTAAGCATTTTTCAGCTGAAATAATGAATGTAGTCCTCTTAATTCTTGCTTCTAAAGCATACGCAAGCAGAAATTTCAATGTACAATGATGTTTTTAAAAAAAACAGTCAAAATGTGCTCCACTCGGGCTGAAAACGCTGTTGGGGACATTTCATTAATGTTGACTATAAATCAAAAACTAAGCATTTTTCAGCTGAAATAATGAATGTAGTCCTCTTAATTCTTGCTTCTAAAGCATACGCAAGCAGAAATTTCAATGTACAATGATGTTTTTAAAAAAACAGTCAAAATGTGCTCCACTCGGGCTGAAAACGCTGTTGGGGACATTTCATTAATGTTGACTATAAATCATAAACTAAGCATTTTTCAGCTGAAATAATGAATGTAGTCCTCTTAATTCTTGCTTCTAAAGCATACGCAAGCAGAAATTTCAATGTACAATGATGTTTTTAAAAAAACGGTCAAAATGTGCTCCACTCGGGCTGAAAACGCTTGTTTGGGACATTACATTAATGTTGACTATAAATCATAAACTAAGCATTTTTCAGCTGAAATAATGAATGTAGTCCTCTTAATTCTTGCTTCTAAAGCATACGCAAACAGAAATTTCAATGTACAATGATGTTTTTTAAAAAACGGTCAAAATGTGCTCCACTCGGGCTGAAAACGCTTGTTCGGAACATTTCCTTAATGTTGACTATAAATCATAAACTAAGCATTTTTCAGCTGAAATAATGAATGTAGTCCTCTTAATTCTTGCTTCTAAAGCATACGCAAGCAGAAATTTCAATGTACAATGATGTTTTTAAAAAAAACAGTCAAAATGTGCTCCACTCGGGCTGAAAACGCTGTTGGGGACATTTCATTAATGTTGACTACAAATCAAAAACTAAGCATTTTTCAGCTGAAATAATGAATGTAGTCCTCTTAATTCTTGCTTCTAAAGCATACGCAAGCAGAAATTTCAATGTACAATGATGTTTTTAAAAAAAACAGTCAAAATGCGCTCCACTCGGGCTGAAAACGCTGTTGGGGACATTTCATTAATGTTGACTATAAATCATAAACTAAGCATTTTTCAGCTGAAATAATGAATGTAGTCCTCTTAATTCTTGCTTCTAAAGCATACGCAAGCAGAAATTTCAATGTACAATGATGTTTTTAAAAAAACGGTCAAAATGTGCTCCACTCGGGCTGAAAACGCTTGTTTGGGACATTACATTAATGTTGACTATAAATCATAAACTAAGCATTTTTCAGCTGAAATAATGAATGTAGTCCTCTTAATTCTTGCTTCTAAAGCATACGCAAGCAGAAATTTCAATGTACAATGATGTTTTTAAAAAAACAGTCAAAATGTGCTCCACTCGGGCTGAAAACGCTTGTTTGGGACATGACATTAATGTTGACTATAAATCATAAACTAAGCATTTTTCAGCTGAAATAATGAATGTAGTCCTCTTAATTCTTGCTTCTAAAGCATACGCAAGCAGAAATTTCAATGTACAATGATGTTTTTAAAAAAACGGTCAAAATGTGCTCCACTCGGGCTGAAAACGCTTGTTCGGAACATTTCCTTAATGTTGACTATAAATCATAAACTAAGCATTTTTCAGCTGAAATAATGAATGTAGTCCTCTTAATTCTTGCTTCTAAAGCATACGCAAGCAGAAATTTCAATGTACAATGATGTTTTTAAAAAAAACAGTCAAAATGCGCTCCACTCGGGCTGAAAACGCTGTTGGGGACATTTCATTAATGTTGACTATAAATCATAAACTAAGCATTTTTCAGCTGAAATAATGAATGTAGTCCTCTTAATTCTTGCTTCTAAAGCATACGCAAGCAGAAATTTCAATGTACAATGATGTTTTTAAAAAAACGGTCAAAATGTGCTCCACTCGGGCTGAAAACGCTTGTTCGGAACATTTCCTTAATGTTGACTATAAATCATAAACTAAGCATTTTTCAGCTGAAATAATGAATGTAGTCCTCTTAATTCTTGCTTCTAAAGCATACGCAAGCAGAAATTTCAATGTACAATGATGTTTTTAAAAAAAACAGTCAAAATGTGCTCCACTCGGGCTGAAAACGCTGTTGGGGACATTTCATTAATGTTGACTACAAATCAAAAACTAAGCATTTTTCAGCTGAAATAATGAATGTAGTCCTCTTAATTCTTGCTTCTAAAGCATTCGCAAGCAGAAATTTCAATGTACAATGATGTTTTTAAAAAAACAGTCAAAATGTGCTCCACTCGGGCTGAAAACGCTGTTGGGGACATTTCATTAATGTTGACTATAAATCATAAACTAAGCATTTTTCAGCTGAAATAATGAATGTAGTCCTCTTAATTCTTGCTTCTAAAGCATACGCAAGCAGAAATTTCAATGTACAATGATGTTTTTAAAAAAACAGTCAAAATGTGCTCCACTCGGGCTGAAAACGCTTGTTTGGGACATGACATTAATGTTGACTATAAATCATAAACTAAGCATTTTTCAGCTGAAATAATGAATGTAGTCCTCTTAATTCTTGCTTCTAAAGCATACGCAAGCAGAAATTTCAATGTACAATGATGTTTTTAAAAAAACGGTCAAAATGTGCTCCACTCGGGCTGAAAACGCTTGTTCGGAACATTTCCTTAATGTTGACTATAAATCATAAACTAAGCATTTTTCAGCTGAAATAATGAATGTAGTCCTCTTAATTCTTGCTTCTAAAGCATACGCAAGCAGAAATTTCAATGTACAATGATGTTTTTAAAAAAAACAGTCAAAATGCGCTCCACTCGGGCTGAAAACGCTGTTGGGGACATTTCATTAATGTTGACTATAAATCATAAACTAAGCATTTTTCAGCTGAAATAATGAATGTAGTCCTCTTAATTCTTGCTTCTAAAGCATACGCAAGCAGAAATTTCAATGTACAATGATGTTTTTAAAAAAACGGTCAAAATGTGCTCCACTCGGGCTGAAAACGCTAGTTCGGAACATTTCCTTAATGTTGACTATAAATCATAAACTAAGCATTTTTCAGCTGAAATAATGAATGTAGTCCTTTTAATTCTTGCTTCTAAAGCATACGCAAGCAGAAATTTCAATGTACAATGATGTTTTTAAAAAAAACAGTCAAAATGTGCTCCACTCGGGCTGAAAACGCTGTTGGGGACATTTCATTAATGTTGACTACAAATCAAAAACTAAGCATTTTTCAGCTGAAATAATGAATGTAGTCCTCTTAATTCTTGCTTCTAAAGCATTCGCAAGCAGAAATTTCAATGTACAATGATGTTTTTAAAAAAACAGTCAAAATGTGCTCCACTCGGGCTGAAAACGCTGTTGGGGACATTTCATTAATGTTGACTATAAATCATAAACTAAGCATTTTTCAGCTGAAATAATGAATGTAGTCCTCTTAATTCTTGCTTCTAAAGCATACGCAAGCAGAAATTTCAATGTACAATGATGTTTTTAAAAAAACGGTCAAAATGTGCTCCACTCGGGCTGAAAACGCTTGTTTGGGACATTACATTAATGTTGACTATAAATCATAAACTAAGCATTTTTCAGCTGAAATAATGAATGTAGTCCTCTTAATTCTTGCTTCTAAAGCATACGCAAACAGAAATTTCAATGTACAATGATGTTTTTTAAAAAACGGTCAAAATGTGCTCCACTCGGGCTGAAAACGCTTGTTCGGAACATTTCCTTAATGTTGACTATAAATCATAAACTAAGCATTTTTCAGCTGAAATAATGAATGTAGTCCTCTTAATTCTTGCTTCTAAAGCATACGCAAGCAGAAATTTCAATGTACAATGATGTTTTTAAAAAAAACAGTCAAAATGCGCTCCACTCGGGCTGAAAACGCTGTTGGGGACATTTCATTAATGTTGACTACAAATCAAAAACTAAGCATTTTTCAGCTGAAATAATGAATGTAGTCCTCTTAATTCTTGCTTCTAAAGCATACGCAAGCAGAAATTTCAATGTACAATGATGTTTTTAAAAAAAGGGTCAAAATGTGCTCCACTCGGGCTGAAAACGCTTGTTTGGAACATTTCATTAATGTTGACTATAAATCATAAACTAAGCATTTTTCAGCTGAAATAATGAATGTAGTCCTCTTAATTCTTGCTTCTAAAGCATACGCAAGCAGAAATTTCAATGTACAATGATGTTTTTAAAAAAACAGTCAAAATGTGCTCCACTCGGGCGGAAAACGCTTGTTTGGGACATGACATTAATGTTGACTATAAATCATAAACTAAGCATTTTTCAGCTGAAATAATGAATGTAGTCCTCTTAATTCTTGCTTCTAAAGCATACGCAAGCAGAAATTTCAATGTACAATGATGTTTTTAAAAAAACAGTCAAAATGTGCTCCACTCGGGCTGAAAACGCTTGTTTGGGACATTACATTAATGTTGACTATAAATCATAAACTAAGCATTTTTCAGCTGAAATAATGAATGTAGTCCTCTTAATTCTTGCTTCTAAAGCATACGCAAAAAGAAATTTCAATTTACAATGATGTTTTTTAAAAAACGGTCAAAATGTGCTCCACTCGGGCTGAAAACGCTTGTTCGGAACATTTCCTTAATGTTGACTATAAATCATAAACTAAGCATTTTTCAGCTGAAATAATGAATGTAGTCCTCTTTATTCTTGCTTCGAAAGCATACGCAAGCAGAAATTTCAATGTACAATGATGTTTTTAAAAAAAACAGTCAAAATGCGCTCCACTCGGGCTGAAAACGCTGTTGGGGACATTTCATTAATGTTGACTACAAATCAAAAACTAAGCATTTTTCAGCTGAAATAATGAATGTAGTCCTCTTAATTCTTGCTTCTAAAGCATACGCAAGCAGAAATTTCAATGTACAATGATGTTTTTAAAAAAAGGGTCAAAATGTGCTCCACTCGGGCTGAAAACGCTTGTTTGGAACATTTCATTAATGTTGACTATAAATCATAAACTAAGCATTTTTCAGCTGAAATAATGAATGTAGTCCTCTTAATTCTTGCTTCTAAAGCATACGCAAGCAGAAATTTCAATGTACAATGATGTTTTTAAAAAAAGGGTCAAAATGTGCTCCACTCGGGCTGAAAACGCTTGTTTGGAACATTTCATTAATGTTGACTATAAATCATACACTAAGCATTTTTCAGCTGAAATAATGAATGTAGTCCTCTTAATTCTTGCTTCTAAAGCATACGCAAGCAGAAATTTCAATGTACAATGATGTTTTTAAAAAAACAGTCAAAATGTGCTCCACTCGGGCTGAAAACGCTTGTTTGGGACATGACATTAATGTTGACTATAAATCATAAACTAAGCATTTTTCAGCTGAAATAATGAATGTAGTCCTCTTAATTCTTGCTTCTAAAGCATACGCAAGCAGAAATTTCAAATTACAATGATGTTTTTAAAAAAAGGGTCAAAATGTGCTCCACTCGGGCTGAAAACGCTTGTTTGGAACATTTCCTTAATGTTGACTATAAATCATAAACTAAGCATTTTTCAGCTGAAATAATGAATGTAGTCCTCTTAATTCTTGCTTCTAAAGCATACGCAAGCAGAAATTTCAATGTACAATGATGTTTTTAAAAAACAGTCAAAATGTGCTCCACTCGGGCTGAGAACGCTGTTGGGGACATTTCATTAATGTTGACTACAAATCAAAAACTAAGCATTTTTCAGCTGAAATAATGAATGTAGTCCTCTTAATTCTTGCTTCTAAAGCATTCGCAAGCAGAAATTTCAATGTACAATGATGTTTTTAAAAAAACAGTCAAAATGTGCTCCACTCGGGCTGAAAACGCTGTTGGGGACATTTCATTAATGTTGACTATAAATCATAAACTAAGCATTTTTCAGCTGAAATAATGAATGTAGTCCTCTTAATTCTTGCTTCTAAAGCATACGCAAGCAGAAATTTCAATGTACAATGATGTTTTTAAAAAAACGGTCAAAATGTGCTCCACTCGGGCTGAAAACGCTTGTTTGGGACATTACATTAATGTTGACTATAAATCATAAACTAAGCATTTTTCAGCTGAAATAATGAATGTAGTCCTCTTAATTCTTGCTTCTAAAGCATACGCAAACAGAAATTTCAATGTACAATGATGTTTTTTAAAAAACGGTCAAAATGTGCTCCACTCGGGCTGAAAACGCTTGTTCGGAACATTTCCTTAATGTTGACTATAAATCATAAACTAAGCATTTTTCAGCTGAAATAATGAATGTAGTCCTCTTAATTCTTGCTTCTAAAGCATACGCAAGCAGAAATTTCAATGTACAATGATGTTTTTAAAAAAACAGTCAAAATGTGCTCCACTCGGGCTGAAAACGCTTGTTTGGGACATGACATTAATGTTGACTATAAATCATAAACTAAGCATTTTTCAGCTGAAATAATGAAAGTAGTCCTCTTAATTCTTGCTTCTAAAGCATACGCAAGCAGAAATTTCAATGTACAATGATGTTTTTAAAAAAAGGGTCAAAATGTGCTCCACTCGGGCTGAAAACGCTTGTTTGGAACATTTCATTAATGTTGACTATAAATCATAAACTAAGCATTTTTCAGCTGAAATAATGAATGTAGTCCTCTTAATTCTTGCTTCTAAAGCATACGCAAGCAGAAATTTCAATGTACAATGATGTTTTTAAAAAAAACAGTCAAAATGCGCTCCACTCGGGCTGAAAACGCTGTTGGGGACATTTCATTAATGTTGACTATAAATCATAAACTAAGCATTTTTCAGCTGAAATAATGAATGTAGTCCTCTTAATTCTTGCTTCTAAAGCATACGCAAGCAGAAATTTCAATGTACAATGATGTTTTTAAAAAAACGGTCAAAATGTGCTCCACTCGGGCTGAAAACGCTTGTTCGGAACATTTCCTTAATGTTGACTATAAATCATAAACTAAGCATTTTTCAGCTGAAATAATGAATGTAGTCCTCTTAATTCTTGCTTCTAAAGCATACGCAAGCAGAAATTTCAATGTACAATGATGTTTTTAAAAAAAACAGTCAAAATGTGCTCCACTCGGGCTGAAAACGCTGTTGGGGACATTTCATTAATGTTGACTACAAATCAAAAACTAAGCATTTTTCAGCTGAAATAATGAATGTAGTCCTCTTAATTCTTGCTTCTAAAGCATTCGCAAGCAGAAATTTCAATGTACAATGATGTTTTTAAAAAAACAGTCAAAATGTGCTCCACTCGGGCTGAAAACGCTGTTGGGGACATTTCATTAATGTTGACTATAAATCATAAACTAAGCATTTTTCAGCTGAAATAATGAATGTAGTCCTCTTAATTCTTGCTTCTAAAGCATACGCAAGCAGAAATTTCAATGTACAATGATGTTTTTAAAAAAACAGTCAAAATGTGCTCCACTCGGGCTGAAAACGCTTGTTTGGGACATGACATTAATGTTGACTATAAATCATAAACTAAGCATTTTTCAGCTGAAATAATGAATGTAGTCCTCTTAATTCTTGCTTCTAAAGCATACGCAAGCAGAAATTTCAATGTACAATGATGTTTTTAAAAAAACGGTCAAAATGTGCTCCACTCGGGCTGAAAACGCTTGTTCGGAACATTTCCTTAATGTTGACTATAAATCATAAACTAAGCATTTTTCAGCTGAAATAATGAATGTAGTCCTCTTAATTCTTGCTTCTAAAGCATACGCAAGCAGAAATTTCAATGTACAATGATGTTTTTAAAAAAAACAGTCAAAATGCGCTCCACTCGGGCTGAAAACGCTGTTGGGGACATTTCATTAATGTTGACTATAAATCATAAACTAAGCATTTTTCAGCTGAAATAATGAATGTAGTCCTCTTAATTCTTGCTTCTAAAGCATACGCAAGCAGAAATTTCAATGTACAATGATGTTTTTAAAAAAACGGTCAAAATGTGCTCCACTCGGGCTGAAAACGCTAGTTCGGAACATTTCCTTAATGTTGACTATAAATCATAAACTAAGCATTTTTCAGCTGAAATAATGAATGTAGTCCTTTTAATTCTTGCTTCTAAAGCATACGCAAGCAGAAATTTCAATGTACAATGATGTTTTTAAAAAAAACAGTCAAAATGTGCTCCACTCGGGCTGAAAACGCTGTTGGGGACATTTCATTAATGTTGACTACAAATCAAAAACTAAGCATTTTTCAGCTGAAATAATGAATGTAGTCCTCTTAATTCTTGCTTCTAAAGCATACGCAAGCAGAAATTTCAATGTACAATGATGTTTTTAAAAAAACGGTCAAAATGTGCTCCACTCGGGCTGAAAACGCTTGTTTGGGACATTACATTAATGTTGACTATAAATCATAAACTAAGCATTTTTCAGCTGAAATAATGAATGTAGTCCTCTTAATTCTTGCTTCTAAAGCATACGCAAACAGAAATTTCAATGTACAATGATGTTTTTTAAAAAACGGTCAAAATGTGCTCCACTCGGGCTGAAAACGCTTGTTCGGAACATTTCCTTAATGTTGACTATAAATCATAAACTAAGCATTTTTCAGCTGAAATAATGAATGTAGTCCTCTTAATTCTTGCTTCTAAAGCATACGCAAGCAGAAATTTCAATGTACAATGATGTTTTTAAAAAAAACAGTCAAAATGCGCTCCACTCGGGCTGAAAACGCTGTTGGGGACATTTCATTAATGTTGACTACAAATCAAAAACTAAGCATTTTTCAGCTGAAATAATGAATGTAGTCCTCTTAATTCTTGCTTCTAAAGCATACGCAAGCAGAAATTTCAATGTACAATGATGTTTTTAAAAAAAGGGTCAAAATGTGCTCCACTCGGGCTGAAAACGCTTGTTTGGAACATTTCATTAATGTTGACTATAAATCATAAACTAAGCATTTTTCAGCTGAAATAATGAATGTAGTCCTCTTAATTCTTGCTTCTAAAGCATACGCAAGCAGAAATTTCAATGTACAATGATGTTTTTAAAAAAACAGTCAAAATGTGCTCCACTCGGGCGGAAAACGCTTGTTTGGGACATGACATTAATGTTGACTATAAATCATAAACTAAGCATTTTTCAGCTGAAATAATGAATGTAGTCCTCTTAATTCTTGCTTCTAAAGCATACGCAAGCAGAAATTTCAATGTACAATGATGTTTTTAAAAAAACAGTCAAAATGTGCTCCACTCGGGCTGAAAACGCTTGTTTGGGACATTACATTAATGTTGACTATAAATCATAAACTAAGCATTTTTCAGCTGAAATAATGAATGTAGTCCTCTTAATTCTTGCTTCTAAAGCATACGCAAAAAGAAATTTCAATTTACAATGATGTTTTTTAAAAAACGGTCAAAATGTGCTCCACTCGGGCTGAAAACGCTTGTTCGGAACATTTCCTTAATGTTGACTATAAATCATAAACTAAGCATTTTTCAGCTGAAATAATGAATGTAGTCCTCTTTATTCTTGCTTCGAAAGCATACGCAAGCAGAAATTTCAATGTACAATGATGTTTTTAAAAAAAACAGTCAAAATGCGCTCCACTCGGGCTGAAAACGCTGTTGGGGACATTTCATTAATGTTGACTACAAATCAAAAACTAAGCATTTTTCAGCTGAAATAATGAATGTAGTCCTCTTAATTCTTGCTTCTAAAGCATACGCAAGCAGAAATTTCAATGTACAATGATGTTTTTAAAAAAAGGGTCAAAATGTGCTCCACTCGGGCTGAAAACGCTTGTTTGGAACATTTCATTAATGTTGACTATAAATCATAAACTAAGCATTTTTCAGCTGAAATAATGAATGTAGTCCTCTTAATTCTTGCTTCTAAAGCATACGCAAGCAGAAATTTCAATGTACAATGATGTTTTTAAAAAAAGGGTCAAAATGTGCTCCACTCGGGCTGAAAACGCTTGTTTGGAACATTTCATTAATGTTGACTATAAATCATACACTAAGCATTTTTCAGCTGAAATAATGAATGTAGTCCTCTTAATTCTTGCTTCTAAAGCATACGCAAGCAGAAATTTCAATGTACAATGATGTTTTTAAAAAAACAGTCAAAATGTGCTCCACTCGGGCTGAAAACGCTTGTTTGGGACATGACATTAATGTTGACTATAAATCATAAACTAAGCATTTTTCAGCTGAAATAATGAATGTAGTCCTCTTAATTCTTGCTTCTAAAGCATACGCAAGCAGAAATTTCAAATTACAATGATGTTTTTAAAAAAAGGGTCAAAATGTGCTCCACTCGGGCTGAAAACGCTTGTTTGGAACATTTCTTTAATGTTGACTATAAATCATAAACTAAGCATTTTTCAGCTGAAATAATGAATGTAGTCCTCTTAATTCTTGCTTCTAAAGCATACGCAAGCAGAAATTTCAATGTACAATGATGTTTTTAAAAAACAGTCAAAATGTGCTCCACTCGGGCTGAGAACGCTGTTGGGGACATTTCATTAATGTTGACTACAAATCAAAAACTAAGCATTTTTCAGCTGAAATAATGAATGTAGTCCTCTTAATTCTTGCTTCTAAAGCATTCGCAAGCAGAAATTTCAATGTACAATGATGTTTTTAAAAAAACAGTCAAAATGTGCTCCACTCGGGCTGAAAACGCTGTTGGGGACATTTCATTAATGTTGACTATAAATCATAAACTAAGCATTTTTCAGCTGAAATAATGAATGTAGTCCTCTTAATTCTTGCTTCTAAAGCATACGCAAGCAGAAATTTCAATGTACAATGATGTTTTTAAAAAAACGGTCAAAATGTGCTCCACTCGGGCTGAAAACGCTTGTTTGGGACATTAAATTAATGTTGACTATAAATCATAAACTAAGCATTTTTCAGCTGAAATAATGAATGTAGTCCTCTTAATTCTTGCTTCTAAAGCATACGCAAACAGAAATTTCAATGTACAATGATGTTTTTTAAAAAACGGTCAAAATGTGCTCCACTCGGGCTGAAAACGCTTGTTCGGAACATTTCCTTAATGTTGACTATAAATCATAAACTAAGCATTTTTCAGCTGAAATAATGAATGTAGTCCTCTTAATTCTTGCTTCTAAAGCATACGCAAGCAGAAATTTCAATGTACAATGATGTTTTTAAAAAAAACAGTCAAAATGCGCTCCACTCGGGCTGAAAACGCTGTTGGGGACATTTCATTAATGTTGACTACAAATCAAAAACTAAGCATTTTTCAGCTGAAATAATGAATGTAGTCCTCTTAATTCTTGCTTCTAAAGCATACGCAAGCAGAAATTTCAATGTACAATGATGTTTTTAAAAAAAGGGTCAAAATGTGCTCCACTCGGGCTGAAAACGCTTGTTTGGAACATTTCATTAATGTTGACTATAAATCATAAACTAAGCATTTTTCAGCTGAAATAATGAATGTAGTCCTCTTAATTCTTGCTTCTAAAGCATACGCAAGCAGAAATTTCAATGTACAATGATGTTTTTAAAAAAACAGTCAAAATGTGCTCCACTCGGGCTGAAAACGCTTGTTTGGGACATGACATTAATGTTGACTATAAATCATAAACTAAGCATTTTTCAGCTGAAATAATGAATGTAGTCCTCTTAATTCTTGCTTCTAAAGCATACGCAAGCAGAAATTTCAATGTACAATGATGTTTTTAAAAAAACAGTCAAAATGTGCTCCACTCGGGCTGAAAACGCTTGTTTGGGACATTACATTAATGTTGACTATAAATCATAAACTAAGCATTTTTCAGCTGAAATAATGAATGTAGTCCTCTTAATTCTTGCTTCTAAAGCATACGCAAAAAGAAATTTCAATGTACAATGATGTTTTTAAAAAAAACAGTCAAAATGCGCTCCACTCGAGCTGAAAACGCTGTTGGGGACATTTCATTAATGTTGACTACAAATCAAAAACTAAGCATTTTTCAGCTGAAATAATGAATGTAGTCCTCTTAATTCTTGCTTCTAAAGCATACGCAAGCAGAAATTTCAATGTACAATGATGTTTTTAAAAAAAACAGTCAAAATGCGCTCCACTCGGGCTGAAAACGCTGTTGGGGACATTTCATTAATGTTGACTACAAATCAAAAACTAAGCATTTTTCAGCTGAAATAATGAATGTAGTCCTCTTAATTCTTGCTTCTAAAGCATACGCAAGCAGAAATTTCAATGTACAATGATGTTTTTAAAAAAAGGGTCAAAATGTGCTCCACTCGGGCTGAAAACGCTTGTTTGGAACATTTCATTAATGTTGACTATAAATCATAAACTAAGCATTTTTCAGCTGAAATAATGAATGTAGTCCTCTTAATTCTTGCTTCTAAAGCATACGCAAGCAGAAATTTCAATGTACAATGATGTTTTTAAAAAAACAGTCAAAATGTGCTCCACTCGGGCTGAAAACGCTTGTTTGGGACATGACATTAATGTTGACTATAAATCATAAACTAAGCATTTTTCAGCTGAAATAATGAATGTAGTCCTCTTAATTCTTGCTTCTAAAGCATACGCAAGCAGAAATTTCAATGTACAATGATGTTTTTAAAAAAACAGTCAAAATGTGCTCCACTCGGGCTGAAAACGCTTGTTTGGGACATTACATTAATGTTGACTATAAATCATAAACTAAGCATTTTTCAGCTGAAATAATGAATGTAGTCCTCTTAATTCTTGCTTCTAAAGCATACGCAAAAAGAAATTTCAATGTACAATGATGTTTTTAAAAAAAACAGTCAAAATGCGCTCCACTCGAGCTGAAAACGCTGTTGGGGACATTTCATTAATGTTGACTACAAATCAAAAACTAAGCATTTTTCAGCTGAAATAATGAATGTAGTCCTCTTAATTCTTGCTTCTAAAGCATACGCAAGCAGAAATTTCAATGTACAATGATGTTTTTAAAAAAAGGGTCAAAATGTGCTCCACTCGGGCTGAAAACGCTTGTTTGGAACATTTCATTAATGTTGACTATAAATCATAAACTAAGCATTTTTCAGCTGAAATAATGAATGTAGTCCTCTTAATTCTTGCTTCTAAAGCATACGCAAGCAGAAATTTCAATGTACAATGATGTTTTTAAAAAAACAGTCAAAATGTGCTCCACTCGGGCTGAAAACGCTTGTTTGGGACATGACATTAATGTTGACTATAAATCATAAACTAAGCATTTTTCAGCTGAAATAATGAATGTAGTCCTCTTAATTCTTGCTTCTAAAGCATACGCAAGCAGAAATTTCAATGTACAATGATGTTTTTAAAAAAAGGGTCAAAATGTGCTCCACTCGGGCTGAAAACGCTTGTTTGGAACATTTCATTAATGTTGACTATAAATCATAAACTAAGCATTTTTCAGCTGAAATAATGAATGTAGTCCTCTTAATTCTTGCTTCTAAAGCATACGCAAGCAGAAATTTCAATGTACAATGATGTTTTTAAAAAAACAGTCAAAATGTGCTCCACTCGGGCTGAAAACGCTTGTTTGGGACATGACATTAATGTTGACTATAAATCATAAACTAAGCATTTTTCAGCTGAAATAATGAATGTAGTCCTCTTAATTCTTGCTTCTAAAGCATACGCAAGCAGAAATTTCAATGTACAATGATGTTTTTAAAAAAAGGGTCAAAATGTGCTCCACTCGGGCTGAAAACGCTTGTTTGGAACATTTCCTTAATGTTGACTATAAATCATAAACTAAGCATTTTTCAGCTGAAATAATGAATGTAGTCCTCTTAATTCTTGCTTCTAAAGCATACGCAAGCAGAAATTTCAATGTACAATGATGTTTTTAAAAAAACAGTCAAAATGTGCTCCACTCGGGCTGAAAACGCTTGTTTGGGACATGACATTAATGTTGACTATAAATCATAAACTAAGCATTTTTCAGCTGAAATAATGAATGTAGTCCTCTTAATTCTTGCTTCTAAAGCATACGCAAGCAGAAATTTCAAAGTACAATGATCTTTTTAAAAAAACGGTCAAAATGTGCTCCACTCGGGCTGAAAACGCTTGTTTGGAACATTTCATTAATGTTGACTATAAATCATAAACTAAGCATTTTTCAGCTGAAATAATGAATGTAGTCCTCTTAATTCTTGCTTCTAAAGCATACGCAAGCAGAAATTTCAATGTACAATGATGTTTTTAAAAAAAACAGTCAAAATGTGCTCCACTCGGGCTGAAAACGCTGTTGGGGACATTTCATTAATGTTGACTATAAATCAAAAACTAAGCATTTTTCAGCTGAAATAATGAATGTAGTCCTCTTAATTCTTGCTTCTAAAGCATACGCAAGCAGAAATTTCAATGTACAATGATGTTTTTAAAAAAACAGTCAAAATGTGCTCCACTCGGGCTGAAAACGCTGTTGGGGACATTTCATTAATGTTGACTATAAATCATAAACTAAGCATTTTTCAGCTGAAATAATGAATGTAGTCCTCTTAATTCTTGCTTCTAAAGCATAAGCAAGCAGAAATTTTAATGTACAATGATGTTTTAAAAAAAACAGTCAAAATGTGCTCCACTCGGGCTGAAAACGCTTGTTTGGGACATGACATTAATGTTGACTATAAATCATAAACTAAGCATTTTTCAGCTGAAATAATGAATGTAGTCCTCTTAATTCTTGCTTCTAAAGCATACGCAAGCAGAAATTTCAATGTACAATGATGTTTTTAAAAAAAGGGTCAAAATGTGCTCCACTCGGGCTGAAAACGCTTGTTTGGAACATTTCATTAATGTTGACTATAAATCATAAACTAAGCATTTTTCAGCTGAAATAATGAATGTAGTCCTCTTAATTCTCGCTTCTAAAGCATACGCAAGCAGAAATTTCAATGTACAATGATGTTTTTAAAAAAACAGTCAAAATGTGCTCCACTCGGGCTGAAAACGCTTGTTTGGGACATGACATTAATGTTAACTATAAATCATAAACTAAGCATTTTTCAGCTGAAATAATGAATGTAGTCCTCTTAATTCTTGCTTCTAAAGCATACGCAAGCAAAAATTTCAATGTACAATGATGTTTTTAAAAAAAGGGTCAAAATGTGCTCCACTCGGGCTGAAAACGCTTGTTTGGAACATTTCATTAATGTTGACTATAAATCATAAACTAAGCATTTTTCAGCTGAAATAATGAATGTAGTCCTCTTAATTCTTGCTTCTAAAGCATACGCAAGCAGAAATTTCAATGTACAATGATGTTTTTAAAAAAACGGTCAAAATGCGCTCCACTCGGGCTGAAAACGCTGTTGGGGACATTTCATTAATGTTGACTACAAATCAAAAACTAAGCATTTTTCAGCTGAAATAATGAATGTAGTCCTCTTAATTCTTGCTTCTAAAGCATACGCAAGCAGAAATTTCAATGTACAATGATGTTTTTAAAAAAAACAGTCAAAATGCGCTCCACTCGGGTTGAAAACGCTGTTGGGGACATTTCATTAATGTTGACTATAAATCATAAACTAAGCATTTTTCAGCTGAAATAATGAATGTAGTCCTCTTAATTCTTGCTTCTAAAGCATACGCAAGCAGAAATTTCAATGTACAATGATGTTTTTAAAAAAACGGTCAAAATGTGCTCCACTCGGGCTGAAAACGCTTGTTTGGGACATTACATTAATGTTGACTATAAATCATAAACTAAGCATTTTTCAGCTGAAATAATGAATGTAGTCCTCTTAATTCTTGCTTCTAAAGCATACGCAAGCAGAAATTTCAATGTACAATGATGTTTTTAAAAAAACAGTCAAAATGTGCTCCACTCGGGCTGAAAACGCTTGTTTGGGACATGACATTAATGTTGACTATAAATCATAAACTAAGCATTTTTCAGCTGAAATAATGAATGTAGTCCTCTTAATTCTTGCTTCTAAAGCATACGCAAGCAGAAATTTCAATGTACAATGATGTTTTTAAAAAAACGGTCAAAATGTGCTCCACTCGGGCTGAAAACGCTTGTTCGGAACATTTCCTTAATGTTGACTATAAATCATAAACTAAGCATTTTTCAGCTGAAATAATGAATGTAGTCCTCTTAATTCTTGCTTCTAAAGCATACGCAAGCAGAAATTTCAATGTACAATGATGTTTTTAAAAAAAACAGTCAAAATGCGCTCCACTCGGGCTGAAAACGCTGTTGGGGACATTTCATTAATGTTGACTATAAATCATAAACTAAGCATTTTTCAGCTGAAATAATGAATGTAGTCCTCTTAATTCTTGCTTCTAAAGCATACGCAAGCAGAAATTTCAATGTACAATGATGTTTTTAAAAAAACGGTCAAAATGTGCTCCACTCGGGCTGAAAACGCTTGTTCGGAACATTTCCTTAATGTTGACTATAAATCATAAACTAAGCATTTTTCAGCTGAAATAATGAATGTAGTCCTCTTAATTCTTGCTTCTAAAGCATACGCAAGCAGAAATTTCAATGTACAATGATGTTTTTAAAAAAACGGTCAAAATGTGCTCCACTCGGGCTGAAAACGCTTGTTCGGAACATTTCCTTAATGTTGACTATAAATCATAAACTAAGCATTTTTCAGCTGAAATAATGAATGTAGTCCTCTTAATTCTTGCTTCTAAAGCATACGCAAGCAGAAATTTCAATGTACAATGATGTTTTTAAAAAAAACAGTCAAAATGCGCTCCACTCGGGCTGAAAACGCTGTTGGGGACATTTCATTAATGTTGACTATAAATCATAAACTAAGCATTTTTCAGCTGAAATAATGAATGTAGTCCTCTTAATTCTTGCTTCTAAAGCATACGCAAGCAGAAATTTCAATGTACAATGATGTTTTTAAAAAAACGGTCAAAATGTGCTCCACTCGGGCTGAAAACGCTAGTTCGGAACATTTCCTTAATGTTGACTATAAATCATAAACTAAGCATTTTTCAGCTGAAATAATGAATGTAGTCCTCTTAATTCTTGCTTCTAAAGCATACGCAAGCAGAAATTTCAATGTAGAATGATGTTTTTAAAAAAACAGTCAAAATGTGCTCCACTCGGGCTGAAAACGCTTGTTTGGGACATGACATTAATGTTGACTATAAATCATAAACTAAGCATTTTTCAGCTGAAATAATGAATGTAGTCCTCTTAATTCTTGCTTCTAAAGCATACGCAAGCAGAAATTTCAATGTACAATGATGTTTTTAAAAAAAGGGTCAAAATGTGCTCCACTCGGGCTGAAAACGCTTGTTTGGAACATTTCATTAATGTTGACTATAAATCATAAACTAAGCATTTTTCAGCTGAAATAATGAATGTAGTCCTCTTAATTCTTGCTTCTAAAGCATACGCAAGCAGAAATTTCAATGTACAATGATGTTTTTAAAAAAAACAGTCAAAATGTGCTCCACTCGGGCTGAAAACGCTGTTGGGGACATTTCATTAATGTTGACTATAAATCAAAAACTAAGCATTTTTCAGCTGAAATAATGAATGTAGTCCTCTTAATTCTTGCTTCTAAAGCATACGCAAGCAGAAATTTCAATGTACAATGATGTTTTTAAAAAAACAGTCAAAATGTGCTCCACTCGGGCTGAAAACGCTGTTGGGGACATTTCATTAATGTTGACTATAAATCATAAACTAAGCATTTTTCAGCTGAAATAATGAATGTAGTCCTCTTAATTCTTGCTTCTAAAGCATACGCAAGCAGAAATTTCAATGTACAATGATGTTTTTAAAAAAACGGTCAAAATGTGCTCCACTCGGGCTGAAAACGCTTGTTTGGGACATTACATTAATGTTGACTATAAATCATAAACTAAGCATTTTTCAGCTGAAATAATGAATGTAGTCCTCTTAATTCTTGCTTCTAAAGCATACGCAAACAGAAATTTCAATGTACAATGATGTTTTTAAAAAAACAGTCAAAATGTGCTCCACTCGGGCTGAAAACGCTAGTTCGGAACATTTCCTTAATGTTGACTATAAATCATAAACTAAGCATTTTTCAGCTGAAATAATGAATGTAGTCCTCTTAATTCTTGCTTCTAAAGCATACGCAAGCAGAAATTTCAATGTACAATGATGTTTTTAAAAAAAACAGTCAAAATGCGCTCCACTCGGGCTGAAAACGCTGTTGGGGACATTTCATTAATGTTGACTACAAATCAAAAACTAAGCATTTTTCAGCTGAAATAATGAATGTAGTCCTCTTAATTCTTGCTTCTAAAGCATACGCAAGCAGAAATTTCAATGTACAATGATGTTTTTAAAAAAAGGGTCAAAATGTGCTCCACTCGGGCTGAAAACGCTTGTTTGGAACATTTCATTAATGTTGACTATAAATCATAAACTAAGCATTTTTCAGCTGAAATAATGAATGTAGTCCTCTTAATTCTTGCTTCTAAAGCATACGCAAGCAGAAATTTCAATGTACAATGATGTTTTTAAAAAAACAGTCAAAATGTGCTCCACTCGGGCTGAAAACGCTTGTTTGGGACATGACATTAATGTTGACTATAAATCATAAACTAAGCATTTTTCAGCTGAAATAATGAATGTAGTCCTCTTAATTCTTGCTTCTAAAGCATACGCAAGCAGAAATTTCAATGTACAATGATGTTTTTAAAAAAACAGTCAAAATGTGCTCCACTCGGGCTGAAAACGCTTGTTTGGGACATTACATTAATGTTGACTATAAATCATAAACTAAGCATTTTTCAGCTGAAATAATGAATGTAGTCCTCTTAATTCTTGCTTCTAAAGCATACGCAAAAAGAAATTTCAATGTACAATGATGTTTTTAAAAAAAACAGTCAAAATGCGCTCCACTCGAGCTGAAAACGCTGTTGGGGACATTTCATTAATGTTGACTACAAATCAAAAACTAAGCATTTTTCAGCTGAAATAATGAATGTAGTCCTCTTAATTCTTGCTTCTAAAGCATACGCAAGCAGAAATTTCAATGTACAATGATGTTTTTAAAAAAAACAGTCAAAATGCGCTCCACTCGGGCTGAAAACGCTGTTGGGGACATTTCATTAATGTTGACTACAAATCAAAAACTAAGCATTTTTCAGCTGAAATAATGAATGTAGTCCTCTTAATTCTTGCTTCTAAAGCATACGCAAGCAGAAATTTCAATGTACAATGATGTTTTTAAAAAAAGGGTCAAAATGTGCTCCACTCGGGCTGAAAACGCTTGTTTGGAACATTTCATTAATGTTGACTATAAATCATAAACTAAGCATTTTTCAGCTGAAATAATGAATGTAGTCCTCTTAATTCTTGCTTCTAAAGCATACGCAAGCAGAAATTTCAATGTACAATGATGTTTTTAAAAAAACAGTCAAAATGTGCTCCACTCGGGCTGAAAACGCTTGTTTGGGACATGACATTAATGTTGACTATAAATCATAAACTAAGCATTTTTCAGCTGAAATAATGAATGTAGTCCTCTTAATTCTTGCTTCTAAAGCATACGCAAGCAGAAATTTCAATGTACAATGATGTTTTTAAAAAAACAGTCAAAATGTGCTCCACTCGGGCTGAAAACGCTTGTTTGGGACATTACATTAATGTTGACTATAAATCATAAACTAAGCATTTTTCAGCTGAAATAATGAATGTAGTCCTCTTAATTCTTGCTTCTAAAGCATACGCAAAAAGAAATTTCAATGTACAATGATGTTTTTAAAAAAAACAGTCAAAATGCGCTCCACTCGAGCTGAAAACGCTGTTGGGGACATTTCATTAATGTTGACTACAAATCAAAAACTAAGCATTTTTCAGCTGAAATAATGAATGTAGTCCTCTTAATTCTTGCTTCTAAAGCATACGCAAGCAGAAATTTCAATGTACAATGATGTTTTTAAAAAAAGGGTCAAAATGTGCTCCACTCGGGCTGAAAACGCTTGTTTGGAACATTTCATTAATGTTGACTATAAATCATAAACTAAGCATTTTTCAGCTGAAATAATGAATGTAGTCCTCTTAATTCTTGCTTCTAAAGCATACGCAAGCAGAAATTTCAATGTACAATGATGTTTTTAAAAAAACAGTCAAAATGTGCTCCACTCGGGCTGAAAACGCTTGTTTGGGACATGACATTAATGTTGACTATAAATCATAAACTAAGCATTTTTCAGCTGAAATAATGAATGTAGTCCTCTTAATTCTTGCTTCTAAAGCATACGCAAGCAGAAATTTCAATGTACAATGATGTTTTTAAAAAAAGGGTCAAAATGTGCTCCACTCGGGCTGAAAACGCTTGTTTGGAACATTTCATTAATGTTGACTATAAATCATAAACTAAGCATTTTTCAGCTGAAATAATGAATGTAGTCCTCTTAATTCTTGCTTCTAAAGCATACGCAAGCAGAAATTTCAATGTACAATGATGTTTTTAAAAAAACAGTCAAAATGTGCTCCACTCGGGCTGAAAACGCTTGTTTGGGACATGACATTAATGTTGACTATAAATCATAAACTAAGCATTTTTCAGCTGAAATAATGAATGTAGTCCTCTTAATTCTTGCTTCTAAAGCATACGCAAGCAGAAATTTCAATGTACAATGATGTTTTTAAAAAAAGGGTCAAAATGTGCTCCACTCGGGCTGAAAACGCTTGTTTGGAACATTTCCTTAATGTTGACTATAAATCATAAACTAAGCATTTTTCAGCTGAAATAATGAATGTAGTCCTCTTAATTCTTGCTTCTAAAGCATACGCAAGCAGAAATTTCAATGTACAATGATGTTTTTAAAAAAACAGTCAAAATGTGCTCCACTCGGGCTGAAAACGCTTGTTTGGGACATGACATTAATGTTGACTATAAATCATAAACTAAGCATTTTTCAGCTGAAATAATGAATGTAGTCCTCTTAATTCTTGCTTCTAAAGCATACGCAAGCAGAAATTTCAAAGTACAATGATCTTTTTAAAAAAACGGTCAAAATGTGCTCCACTCGGGCTGAAAACGCTTGTTTGGAACATTTCATTAATGTTGACTATAAATCATAAACTAAGCATTTTTCAGCTGAAATAATGAATGTAGTCCTCTTAATTCTTGCTTCTAAAGCATACGCAAGCAGAAATTTCAATGTACAATGATGTTTTTAAAAAAAACAGTCAAAATGTGCTCCACTCGGGCTGAAAACGCTGTTGGGGACATTTCATTAATGTTGACTATAAATCAAAAACTAAGCATTTTTCAGCTGAAATAATGAATGTAGTCCTCTTAATTCTTGCTTCTAAAGCATACGCAAGCAGAAATTTCAATGTACAATGATGTTTTTAAAAAAACAGTCAAAATGTGCTCCACTCGGGCTGAAAACGCTGTTGGGGACATTTCATTAATGTTGACTATAAATCATAAACTAAGCATTTTTCAGCTGAAATAATGAATGTAGTCCTCTTAATTCTTGCTTCTAAAGCATAAGCAAGCAGAAATTTTAATGTACAATGATGTTTTAAAAAAAACAGTCAAAATGTGCTCCACTCGGGCTGAAAACGCTTGTTTGGGACATGACATTAATGTTGACTATAAATCATAAACTAAGCATTTTTCAGCTGAAATAATGAATGTAGTCCTCTTAATTCTTGCTTCTAAAGCATACGCAAGCAGAAATTTCAATGTACAATGATGTTTTTAAAAAAAGGGTCAAAATGTGCTCCACTCGGGCTGAAAACGCTTGTTTGGAACATTTCATTAATGTTGACTATAAATCATAAACTAAGCATTTTTCAGCTGAAATAATGAATGTAGTCCTCTTAATTCTCGCTTCTAAAGCATACGCAAGCAGAAATTTCAATGTACAATGATGTTTTTAAAAAAACAGTCAAAATGTGCTCCACTCGGGCTGAAAACGCTTGTTTGGGACATGACATTAATGTTAACTATAAATCATAAACTAAGCATTTTTCAGCTGAAATAATGAATGTAGTCCTCTTAATTCTTGCTTCTAAAGCATACGCAAGCAAAAATTTCAATGTACAATGATGTTTTTAAAAAAAGGGTCAAAATGTGCTCCACTCGGGCTGAAAACGCTTGTTTGGAACATTTCATTAATGTTGACTATAAATCATAAACTAAGCATTTTTCAGCTGAAATAATGAATGTAGTCCTCTTAATTCTTGCTTCTAAAGCATACGCAAGCAGAAATTTCAATGTACAATGATGTTTTTAAAAAAACGGTCAAAATGCGCTCCACTCGGGCTGAAAACGCTGTTGGGGACATTTCATTAATGTTGACTACAAATCAAAAACTAAGCATTTTTCAGCTGAAATAATGAATGTAGTCCTCTTAATTCTTGCTTCTAAAGCATACGCAAGCAGAAATTTCAATGTACAATGATGTTTTTAAAAAAAACAGTCAAAATGCGCTCCACTCGGGTTGAAAACGCTGTTGGGGACATTTCATTAATGTTGACTATAAATCATAAACTAAGCATTTTTCAGCTGAAATAATGAATGTAGTCCTCTTAATTCTTGCTTCTAAAGCATACGCAAGCAGAAATTTCAATGTACAATGATGTTTTTAAAAAAACGGTCAAAATGTGCTCCACTCGGGCTGAAAACGCTTGTTTGGGACATGACATTAATGTTGACTATAAATCATAAACTAAGCATTTTTCAGCTGAAATAATGAATGTAGTCCTCTTAATTCTTGCTTCTAAAGCATACGCAAGCAGAAATTTCAATGTACAATGATGTTTTTAAAAAAAACAGTCAAAATGTGCTCCACTCGGGCTGAAAACGCTGTTGGGGACATTTCATTAATGTTGACTATAAATCAAAAACTAAGCATTTTTCAGCTGAAATAATGAATGTAGTCCTCTTAATTCTTGCTTCTAAAGCATACGCAAGCAGAAATTTCAATGTACAATGATGTTTTTAAAAAAACAGTCAAAATGTGCTCCACTCGGGCTGAAAACGCTGTTGGGGACATTTCATTAATGTTGACTATAAATCATAAACTAAGCATTTTTCAGCTGAAATAATGAATGTAGTCCTCTTAATTCTTGCTTCTAAAGCATAAGCAAGCAGAAATTTTAATGTACAATGATGTTTTAAAAAAAACAGTCAAAATGTGCTCCACTCGGGCTGAAAACGCTTGTTTGGGACATGACATTAATGTTGACTATAAATCATAAACTAAGCATTTTTCAGCTGAAATAATGAATGTAGTCCTCTTAATTCTTGCTTCTAAAGCATACGCAAGCAGAAATTTCAATGTACAATGATGTTTTTAAAAAAAGGGTCAAAATGTGCTCCACTCGGGCTGAAAACGCTTGTTTGGAACATTTCATTAATGTTGACTATAAATCATAAACTAAGCATTTTTCAGCTGAAATAATGAATGTAGTCCTCTTAATTCTCGCTTCTAAAGCATACGCAAGCAGAAATTTCAATGTACAATGATGTTTTTAAAAAAACAGTCAAAATGTGCTCCACTCGGGCTGAAAACGCTTGTTTGGGACATGACATTAATGTTAACTATAAATCATAAACTAAGCATTTTTCAGCTGAAATAATGAATGTAGTCCTCTTAATTCTTGCTTCTAAAGCATACGCAAGCAAAAATTTCAATGTACAATGATGTTTTTAAAAAAAGGGTCAAAATGTGCTCCACTCGGGCTGAAAACGCTTGTTTGGAACATTTCATTAATGTTGACTATAAATCATAAACTAAGCATTTTTCAGCTGAAATAATGAATGTAGTCCTCTTAATTCTTGCTTCTAAAGCATACGCAAGCAGAAATTTCAATGTACAATGATGTTTTTAAAAAAACGGTCAAAATGCGCTCCACTCGGGCTGAAAACGCTGTTGGGGACATTTCATTAATGTTGACTACAAATCAAAAACTAAGCATTTTTCAGCTGAAATAATGAATGTAGTCCTCTTAATTCTTGCTTCTAAAGCATACGCAAGCAGAAATTTCAATGTACAATGATGTTTTTAAAAAAAACAGTCAAAATGCGCTCCACTCGGGTTGAAAACGCTGTTGGGGACATTTCATTAATGTTGACTATAAATCATAAACTAAGCATTTTTCAGCTGAAATAATGAATGTAGTCCTCTTAATTCTTGCTTCTAAAGCATACGCAAGCAGAAATTTCAATGTACAATGATGTTTTTAAAAAAACGGTCAAAATGTGCTCCACTCGGGCTGAAAACGCTTGTTTGGGACATTACATTAATGTTGACTATAAATCATAAACTAAGCATTTTTCAGCTGAAATAATGAATGTAGTCCTCTTAATTCTTGCTTCTAAAGCATACGCAAGCAGAAATTTCAATGTACAATGATGTTTTTAAAAAAACAGTCAAAATGTGCTCCACTCGGGCTGAAAACGCTTGTTTGGGACATGACATTAATGTTGACTATAAATCATAAACTAAGCATTTTTCAGCTGAAATAATGAATGTAGTCCTCTTAATTCTTGCTTCTAAAGCATACGCAAGCAGAAATTTCAATGTACAATGATGTTTTTAAAAAAACGGTCAAAATGTGCTCCACTCGGGCTGAAAACGCTTGTTCGGAACATTTCCTTAATGTTGACTATAAATCATAAACTAAGCATTTTTCAGCTGAAATAATGAATGTAGTCCTCTTAATTCTTGCTTCTAAAGCATACGCAAGCAGAAATTTCAATGTACAATGATGTTTTTAAAAAAAACAGTCAAAATGCGCTCCACTCGGGCTGAAAACGCTGTTGGGGACATTTCATTAATGTTGACTATAAATCATAAACTAAGCATTTTTCAGCTGAAATAATGAATGTAGTCCTCTTAATTCTTGCTTCTAAAGCATACGCAAGCAGAAATTTCAATGTACAATGATGTTTTTAAAAAAACGGTCAAAATGTGCTCCACTCGGGCTGAAAACGCTTGTTCGGAACATTTCCTTAATGTTGACTATAAATCATAAACTAAGCATTTTTCAGCTGAAATAATGAATGTAGTCCTCTTAATTCTTGCTTCTAAAGCATACGCAAGCAGAAATTTCAATGTACAATGATGTTTTTAAAAAAACGGTCAAAATGTGCTCCACTCGGGCTGAAAACGCTTGTTCGGAACATTTCCTTAATGTTGACTATAAATCATAAACTAAGCATTTTTCAGCTGAAATAATGAATGTAGTCCTCTTAATTCTTGCTTCTAAAGCATACGCAAGCAGAAATTTCAATGTACAATGATGTTTTTAAAAAAAACAGTCAAAATGCGCTCCACTCGGGCTGAAAACGCTGTTGGGGACATTTCATTAATGTTGACTATAAATCATAAACTAAGCATTTTTCAGCTGAAATAATGAATGTAGTCCTCTTAATTCTTGCTTCTAAAGCATACGCAAGCAGAAATTTCAATGTACAATGATGTTTTTAAAAAAACGGTCAAAATGTGCTCCACTCGGGCTGAAAACGCTAGTTCGGAACATTTCCTTAATGTTGACTATAAATCATAAACTAAGCATTTTTCAGCTGAAATAATGAATGTAGTCCTCTTAATTCTTGCTTCTAAAGCATACGCAAGCAGAAATTTCAATGTAGAATGATGTTTTTAAAAAAACAGTCAAAATGTGCTCCACTCGGGCTGAAAACGCTTGTTTGGGACATGACATTAATGTTGACTATAAATCATAAACTAAGCATTTTTCAGCTGAAATAATGAATGTAGTCCTCTTAATTCTTGCTTCTAAAGCATACGCAAGCAGAAATTTCAATGTACAATGATGTTTTTAAAAAAAGGGTCAAAATGTGCTCCACTCGGGCTGAAAACGCTTGTTTGGAACATTTCATTAATGTTGACTATAAATCATAAACTAAGCATTTTTCAGCTGAAATAATGAATGTAGTCCTCTTAATTCTTGCTTCTAAAGCATACGCAAGCAGAAATTTCAATGTACAATGATGTTTTTAAAAAAAACAGTCAAAATGCGCTCCACTCGGGTTGAAAACGCTGTTGGGGACATTTCATTAATGTTGACTATAAATCATAAACTAAGCATTTTTCAGCTGAAATAATGAATGTAGTCCTCTTAATTCTTGCTTCTAAAGCATACGCAAGCAGAAATTTCAATGTACAATGATGTTTTAAAAAAAACAGTCAAAATGTGCTCCACTCGGGCTGAAAACGCTTGTTTGGGACATGACATTAATGTTGACTATAAATCATAAACTAAGCATTTTTCAGCTGAAATAATGAATGTAGTCCTCTTAATTCTTGCTTCTAAAGCATACGCAAGCAGAAATTTCAATGTACAATGATGTTTTTAAAAAAAGGGTCAAAATGTGCTCCACTCGGGCTGAAAACGCTTGTTTGGAACATTTCATTAATGTTGACTATAAATCATAAACTAAGCATTTTTCAGCTGAAATAATGAATGTAGTCCTCTTAATTCTCGCTTCTAAAGCATACGCAAGCAGAAATTTCAATGTACAATGATGTTTTTAAAAAAACAGTCAAAATGTGCTCCACTCGGGCTGAAAACGCTTGTTTGGGACATGACATTAATGTTAACTATAAATCATAAACTAAGCATTTTTCAGCTGAAATAATGAATGTAGTCCTCTTAATTCTTGCTTCTAAAGCATACGCAAGCAAAAATTTCAATGTACAATGATGTTTTTAAAAAAAGGGTCAAAATGTGCTCCACTCGGGCTGAAAACGCTTGTTTGGAACATTTCATTAATGTTGACTATAAATCATAAACTAAGCATTTTTCAGCTGAAATAATGAATGTAGTCCTCTTAATTCTTGCTTCTAAAGCATACGCAAGCAGAAATTTCAATGTACAATGATGTTTTTAAAAAAACGGTCAAAATGCGCTCCACTCGGGCTGAAAACGCTGTTGGGGACATTTCATTAATGTTGACTACAAATCAAAAACTAAGCATTTTTCAGCTGAAATAATGAATGTAGTCCTCTTAATTCTTGCTTCTAAAGCATACGCAAGCAGAAATTTCAATGTACAATGATGTTTTTAAAAAAAACAGTCAAAATGCGCTCCACTCGGGTTGAAAACGCTGTTGGGGACATTTCATTAATGTTGACTATAAATCATAAACTAAGCATTTTTCAGCTGAAATAATGAATGTAGTCCTCTTAATTCTTGCTTCTAAAGCATACGCAAGCAGAAATTTCAATGTACAATGATGTTTTAAAAAAAACAGTCAAAATGTGCTCCACTCGGGCTGAAAACGCTTGTTTGGGACATGACATTAATGTTGACTATAAATCATAAACTAAGCATTTTTCAGCTGAAATAATGAATGTAGTCCTCTTAATTCTTGCTTCTAAAGCATACGCAAGCAGAAATTTCAATGTACAATGATGTTTTTAAAAAAAGGGTCAAAATGTGCTCCACTCGGGCTGAAAACGCTTGTTTGGAACATTTCATTAATGTTGACTATAAATCATAAACTAAGCATTTTTCAGCTGAAATAATGAATGTAGTCCTCTTAATTCTCGCTTCTAAAGCATACGCAAGCAGAAATTTCAATGTACAATGATGTTTTTAAAAAAACAGTCAAAATGTGCTCCACTCGGGCTGAAAACGCTTGTTTGGGACATGACATTAATGTTAACTATAAATCATAAACTAAGCATTTTTCAGCTGAAATAATGAATGTAGTCCTCTTAATTCTTGCTTCTAAAGCATACGCAAGCAGAAATTTCAATGTACAATGATGTTTTTAAAAAAAACAGTCAAAATGCGCTCCACTCGGGCTGAAAACGCTTGTTTGGAACATTTCCTTAATGTTGACTATAAATCATAAACTAAGCATTTTTCAGCTGAAATAATGAATGTAGTCCTCTTAATTCTTGCTTCTAAAGCATACGCAAGCAGAAATTTCAATGTACAATGATGTTTTTAAAAAAAACAGTCAAAATGCGCTCCACTCGGGCTGAAAACGCTGTTGGGGACATTTCATTAATGTTGACTATAAATCATAAACTAAGCATTTTTCAGCTGAAATAATGAATGTAGTCCTCTTAATTCTTGCTTCTAAAGCATACGCAAGCAGAAATTTCAATGTACAATGATGTTTTTAAAAAAACGGTCAAAATGTGCTCCACTCGGGCTGAAAACGCTTGTTCGGAACATTTCCTTAATGTTGACTATAAATCATAAACTAAGCATTTTTCAGCTGAAATAATGAATGTAGTCCTCTTAATTCTTGCTTCTAAAGCATACGCAAGCAGAAATTTCAATGTACAATGATGTTTTTAAAAAAAACAGTCAAAATGTGCTCCACTCGGGCTGAAAACGCTGTTGGGGACATTTCATTAATGTTGACTACAAATCAAAAACTAAGCATTTTTCAGCTGAAATAATGAATGTAGTCCTCTTAATTCTTGCTTCTAAAGCATTCGTAAGCAGAAATTTCAATGTACAATGATGTTTTTAAAAAAACAGTCAAAATGTGCTCCACTCGGGCTGAAAACGCTGTTGGGGACATTTCATTAATGTTGACTATAAATCATAAACTAAGCATTTTTCAGCTGAAATAATGAATGTAGTCCTCTTAATTCTTGCTTCTAAAGCATACGCAAGCAGAAATTTCAATGTACAATGATGTTTTTAAAAAAACAGTCAAAATGTGCTCCACTCGGGCTGAAAACGCTTGTTTGGGACATGACATTAATGTTGACTATAAATCATAAACTAAGCATTTTTCAGCTGAAATAATGAATGTAGTCCTCTTAATTCTTGCTTCTAAAGCATACGCAAGCAAAAATTTCAATGTACAATGATGTTTTTAAAAAAAGGGTCAAAATGTGCTCCACTCGGGCTGAAAACGCTTGTTTGGAACATTTCATTAATGTTGACTATAAATCATAAACTAAGCATTTTTCAGCTGAAATAATGAATGTAGTCCTCTTAATTCTTGCTTCTAAAGCATACGCAAGCAGAAATTTCAATGTACAATGATGTTTTTAAAAAAACGGTCAAAATGCGCTCCACTCGGGCTGAAAACGCTGTTGGGGACATTTCATTAATGTTGACTACAAATCAAAAACTAAGCATTTTTCAGCTGAAATAATGAATGTAGTCCTCTTAATTCTTGCTTCTAAAGCATACGCAAGCAGAAATTTCAATGTACAATGATGTTTTTAAAAAAAACAGTCAAAATGCGCTCCACTCGGGTTGAAAACGCTGTTGGGGACATTTCATTAATGTTGACTATAAATCATAAACTAAGCATTTTTCAGCTGAAATAATGAATGTAGTCCTCTTAATTCTTGCTTCTAAAGCATACGCAAGCAGAAATTTCAATGTACAATGATGTTTTTAAAAAAACGGTCAAAATGTGCTCCACTCGGGCTGAAAACGCTTGTTTGGGACATTACATTAATGTTGACTATAAATCATAAACTAAGCATTTTTCAGCTGAAATAATGAATGTAGTCCTCTTAATTCTTGCTTCTAAAGCATACGCAAGCAGAAATTTCAATGTACAATGATGTTTTTAAAAAAACAGTCAAAATGTGCTCCACTCGGGCTGAAAACGCTTGTTTGGGACATGACATTAATGTTGACTATAAATCATAAACTAAGCATTTTTCAGCTGAAATAATGAATGTAGTCCTCTTAATTCTTGCTTCTAAAGCATACGCAAGCAGAAATTTCAATGTACAATGATGTTTTTAAAAAAACGGTCAAAATGTGCTCCACTCGGGCTGAAAACGCTTGTTCGGAACATTTCCTTAATGTTGACTATAAATCATAAACTAAGCATTTTTCAGCTGAAATAATGAATGTAGTCCTCTTAATTCTTGCTTCTAAAGCATACGCAAGCAGAAATTTCAATGTACAATGATGTTTTTAAAAAAAACAGTCAAAATGCGCTCCACTCGGGCTGAAAACGCTGTTGGGGACATTTCATTAATGTTGACTATAAATCATAAACTAAGCATTTTTCAGCTGAAATAATGAATGTAGTCCTCTTAATTCTTGCTTCTAAAGCATACGCAAGCAGAAATTTCAATGTACAATGATGTTTTTAAAAAAACGGTCAAAATGTGCTCCACTCGGGCTGAAAACGCTTGTTCGGAACATTTCCTTAATGTTGACTATAAATCATAAACTAAGCATTTTTCAGCTGAAATAATGAATGTAGTCCTCTTAATTCTTGCTTCTAAAGCATACGCAAGCAGAAATTTCAATGTACAATGATGTTTTTAAAAAAACGGTCAAAATGTGCTCCACTCGGGCTGAAAACGCTTGTTCGGAACATTTCCTTAATGTTGACTATAAATCATAAACTAAGCATTTTTCAGCTGAAATAATGAATGTAGTCCTCTTAATTCTTGCTTCTAAAGCATACGCAAGCAGAAATTTCAATGTACAATGATGTTTTTAAAAAAAACAGTCAAAATGCGCTCCACTCGGGCTGAAAACGCTGTTGGGGACATTTCATTAATGTTGACTATAAATCATAAACTAAGCATTTTTCAGCTGAAATAATGAATGTAGTCCTCTTAATTCTTGCTTCTAAAGCATACGCAAGCAGAAATTTCAATGTACAATGATGTTTTTAAAAAAACGGTCAAAATGTGCTCCACTCGGGCTGAAAACGCTAGTTCGGAACATTTCCTTAATGTTGACTATAAATCATAAACTAAGCATTTTTCAGCTGAAATAATGAATGTAGTCCTCTTAATTCTTGCTTCTAAAGCATACGCAAGCAGAAATTTCAATGTAGAATGATGTTTTTAAAAAAACAGTCAAAATGTGCTCCACTCGGGCTGAAAACGCTTGTTTGGGACATGACATTAATGTTGACTATAAATCATAAACTAAGCATTTTTCAGCTGAAATAATGAATGTAGTCCTCTTAATTCTTGCTTCTAAAGCATACGCAAGCAGAAATTTCAATGTACAATGATGTTTTTAAAAAAAGGGTCAAAATGTGCTCCACTCGGGCTGAAAACGCTTGTTTGGAACATTTCATTAATGTTGACTATAAATCATAAACTAAGCATTTTTCAGCTGAAATAATGAATGTAGTCCTCTTAATTCTTGCTTCTAAAGCATACGCAAGCAGAAATTTCAATGTACAATGATGTTTTTAAAAAAAACAGTCAAAATGTGCTCCACTCGGGCTGAAAACGCTGTTGGGGACATTTCATTAATGTTGACTATAAATCAAAAACTAAGCATTTTTCAGCTGAAATAATGAATGTAGTCCTCTTAATTCTTGCTTCTAAAGCATACGCAAGCAGAAATTTCAATGTACAATGATGTTTTTAAAAAAACAGTCAAAATGTGCTCCACTCGGGCTGAAAACGCTGTTGGGGACATTTCATTAATGTTGACTATAAATCATAAACTAAGCATTTTTCAGCTGAAATAATGAATGTAGTCCTCTTAATTCTTGCTTCTAAAGCATACGCAAGCAGAAATTTCAATGTACAATGATGTTTTTAAAAAAACGGTCAAAATGTGCTCCACTCGGAATAAAAACGCTTGTTTGGGACATTACATTAATGTTGACTATAAATCATAAACTAAGCATTTTTCAGCTGAAATAATGAATGTAGTCCTCTTAATTCTTGCTTCTAAAGCATACGCAAACAGAAATTTCAATGTACAATGATGTTTTTAAAAAAACAGTCAAAATGTGCTCCACTCGGGCTGAAAACGCTAGTTCGGAACATTTCCTTAATGTTGACTATAAATCATAAACTAAGCATTTTTCAGCTGAAATAATGAATGTAGTCCTCTTAATTCTTGCTTCTAAAGCATACGCAAGCAGAAATTTCAATGTACAATGATGTTTTTAAAAAAAACAGTCAAAATGCGCTCCACTCGGGCTGAAAACGCTGTTGGGGACATTTCATTAATGTTGACTACAAATCAAAAACTAAGCATTTTTCAGCTGAAATAATGAATGTAGTCCTCTTAATTCTTGCTTCTAAAGCATACGCAAGCAGAAATTTCAATGTACAATGATGTTTTTAAAAAAAGGGTCAAAATGTGCTCCACTCGGGCTGAAAACGCTTGTTTGGAACATTTCATTAATGTTGACTATAAATCATAAACTAAGCATTTTTCAGCTGAAATAATGAATGTAGTCCTCTTAATTCTTGCTTCTAAAGCATACGCAAGCAGAAATTTCAATGTACAATGATGTTTTTAAAAAAACAGTCAAAATGTGCTCCACTCGGGCTGAAAACGCTTGTTTGGGACATGACATTAATGTTGACTATAAATCATAAACTAAGCATTTTTCAGCTGAAATAATGAATGTAGTCCTCTTAATTCTTGCTTCTAAAGCATACGCAAGCAGAAATTTCAATGTACAATGATGTTTTTAAAAAAACAGTCAAAATGTGCTCCACTCGGGCTGAAAACGCTTGTTTGGGACATTACATTAATGTTGACTATAAATCATAAACTAAGCATTTTTCAGCTGAAATAATGAATGTAGTCCTCTTAATTCTTGCTTCTAAAGCATACGCAAAAAGAAATTTCAATGTACAATGATGTTTTTAAAAAAAACAGTCAAAATGCGCTCCACTCGAGCTGAAAACGCTGTTGGGGACATTTCATTAATGTTGACTACAAATCAAAAACTAAGCATTTTTCAGCTGAAATAATGAATGTAGTCCTCTTAATTCTTGCTTCTAAAGCATACGCAAGCAGAAATTTCAATGTACAATGATGTTTTTAAAAAAAACAGTCAAAATGCGCTCCACTCGGGCTGAAAACGCTGTTGGGGACATTTCATTAATGTTGACTACAAATCAAAAACTAAGCATTTTTCAGCTGAAATAATGAATGTAGTCCTCTTAATTCTTGCTTCTAAAGCATACGCAAGCAGAAATTTCAATGTACAATGATGTTTTTAAAAAAAGGGTCAAAATGTGCTCCACTCGGGCTGAAAACGCTTGTTTGGAACATTTCATTAATGTTGACTATAAATCATAAACTAAGCATTTTTCAGCTGAAATAATGAATGTAGTCCTCTTAATTCTTGCTTCTAAAGCATACGCAAGCAGAAATTTCAATGTACAATGATGTTTTTAAAAAAACAGTCAAAATGTGCTCCACTCGGGCTGAAAACGCTTGTTTGGGACATGACATTAATGTTGACTATAAATCATAAACTAAGCATTTTTCAGCTGAAATAATGAATGTAGTCCTCTTAATTCTTGCTTCTAAAGCATACGCAAGCAGAAATTTCAATGTACAATGATGTTTTTAAAAAAACAGTCAAAATGTGCTCCACTCGGGCTGAAAACGCTTGTTTGGGACATTACATTAATGTTGACTATAAATCATAAACTAAGCATTTTTCAGCTGAAATAATGAATGTAGTCCTCTTAATTCTTGCTTCTAAAGCATACGCAAAAAGAAATTTCAATGTACAATGATGTTTTTAAAAAAAACAGTCAAAATGCGCTCCACTCGAGCTGAAAACGCTGTTGGGGACATTTCATTAATGTTGACTACAAATCAAAAACTAAGCATTTTTCAGCTGAAATAATGAATGTAGTCCTCTTAATTCTTGCTTCTAAAGCATACGCAAGCAGAAATTTCAATGTACAATGATGTTTTTAAAAAAAGGGTCAAAATGTGCTCCACTCGGGCTGAAAACGCTTGTTTGGAACATTTCATTAATGTTGACTATAAATCATAAACTAAGCATTTTTCAGCTGAAATAATGAATGTAGTCCTCTTAATTCTTGCTTCTAAAGCATACGCAAGCAGAAATTTCAATGTACAATGATGTTTTTAAAAAAACAGTCAAAATGTGCTCCACTCGGGCTGAAAACGCTTGTTTGGGACATGACATTAATGTTGACTATAAATCATAAACTAAGCATTTTTCAGCTGAAATAATGAATGTAGTCCTCTTAATTCTTGCTTCTAAAGCATACGCAAGCAGAAATTTCAATGTACAATGATGTTTTTAAAAAAAGGGTCAAAATGTGCTCCACTCGGGCTGAAAACGCTTGTTTGGAACATTTCATTAATGTTGACTATAAATCATAAACTAAGCATTTTTCAGCTGAAATAATGAATGTAGTCCTCTTAATTCTTGCTTCTAAAGCATACGCAAGCAGAAATTTCAATGTACAATGATGTTTTTAAAAAAACAGTCAAAATGTGCTCCACTCGGGCTGAAAACGCTTGTTTGGGACATGACATTAATGTTGACTATAAATCATAAACTAAGCATTTTTCAGCTGAAATAATGAATGTAGTCCTCTTAATTCTTGCTTCTAAAGCATACGCAAGCAGAAATTTCAATGTACAATGATGTTTTTAAAAAAAGGGTCAAAATGTGCTCCACTCGGGCTGAAAACGCTTGTTTGGAACATTTCCTTAATGTTGACTATAAATCATAAACTAAGCATTTTTCAGCTGAAATAATGAATGTAGTCCTCTTAATTCTTGCTTCTAAAGCATACGCAAGCAGAAATTTCAATGTACAATGATGTTTTTAAAAAAACAGTCAAAATGTGCTCCACTCGGGCTGAAAACGCTTGTTTGGGACATGACATTAATGTTGACTATAAATCATAAACTAAGCATTTTTCAGCTGAAATAATGAATGTAGTCCTCTTAATTCTTGCTTCTAAAGCATACGCAAGCAGAAATTTCAAAGTACAATGATCTTTTTAAAAAAACGGTCAAAATGTGCTCCACTCGGGCTGAAAACGCTTGTTTGGAACATTTCATTAATGTTGACTATAAATCATAAACTAAGCATTTTTCAGCTGAAATAATGAATGTAGTCCTCTTAATTCTTGCTTCTAAAGCATACGCAAGCAGAAATTTCAATGTACAATGATGTTTTTAAAAAAAACAGTCAAAATGTGCTCCACTCGGGCTGAAAACGCTGTTGGGGACATTTCATTAATGTTGACTATAAATCAAAAACTAAGCATTTTTCAGCTGAAATAATGAATGTAGTCCTCTTAATTCTTGCTTCTAAAGCATACGCAAGCAGAAATTTCAATGTACAATGATGTTTTTAAAAAAACAGTCAAAATGTGCTCCACTCGGGCTGAAAACGCTGTTGGGGACATTTCATTAATGTTGACTATAAATCATAAACTAAGCATTTTTCAGCTGAAATAATGAATGTAGTCCTCTTAATTCTTGCTTCTAAAGCATAAGCAAGCAGAAATTTTAATGTACAATGATGTTTTAAAAAAAACAGTCAAAATGTGCTCCACTCGGGCTGAAAACGCTTGTTTGGGACATGACATTAATGTTGACTATAAATCATAAACTAAGCATTTTTCAGCTGAAATAATGAATGTAGTCCTCTTAATTCTTGCTTCTAAAGCATACGCAAGCAGAAATTTCAATGTACAATGATGTTTTTAAAAAAAGGGTCAAAATGTGCTCCACTCGGGCTGAAAACGCTTGTTTGGAACATTTCATTAATGTTGACTATAAATCATAAACTAAGCATTTTTCAGCTGAAATAATGAATGTAGTCCTCTTAATTCTCGCTTCTAAAGCATACGCAAGCAGAAATTTCAATGTACAATGATGTTTTTAAAAAAACAGTCAAAATGTGCTCCACTCGGGCTGAAAACGCTTGTTTGGGACATGACATTAATGTTAACTATAAATCATAAACTAAGCATTTTTCAGCTGAAATAATGAATGTAGTCCTCTTAATTCTTGCTTCTAAAGCATACGCAAGCAAAAATTTCAATGTACAATGATGTTTTTAAAAAAAGGGTCAAAATGTGCTCCACTCGGGCTGAAAACGCTTGTTTGGAACATTTCATTAATGTTGACTATAAATCATAAACTAAGCATTTTTCAGCTGAAATAATGAATGTAGTCCTCTTAATTCTTGCTTCTAAAGCATACGCAAGCAGAAATTTCAATGTACAATGATGTTTTTAAAAAAACGGTCAAAATGCGCTCCACTCGGGCTGAAAACGCTGTTGGGGACATTTCATTAATGTTGACTACAAATCAAAAACTAAGCATTTTTCAGCTGAAATAATGAATGTAGTCCTCTTAATTCTTGCTTCTAAAGCATACGCAAGCAGAAATTTCAATGTACAATGATGTTTTTAAAAAAAACAGTCAAAATGCGCTCCACTCGGGTTGAAAACGCTGTTGGGGACATTTCATTAATGTTGACTATAAATCATAAACTAAGCATTTTTCAGCTGAAATAATGAATGTAGTCCTCTTAATTCTTGCTTCTAAAGCATACGCAAGCAGAAATTTCAATGTACAATGATGTTTTTAAAAAAACGGTCAAAATGTGCTCCACTCGGGCTGAAAACGCTTGTTTGGGACATTACATTAATGTTGACTATAAATCATAAACTAAGCATTTTTCAGCTGAAATAATGAATGTAGTCCTCTTAATTCTTGCTTCTAAAGCATACGCAAGCAGAAATTTCAATGTACAATGATGTTTTTAAAAAAACAGTCAAAATGTGCTCCACTCGGGCTGAAAACGCTTGTTTGGGACATGACATTAATGTTGACTATAAATCATAAACTAAGCATTTTTCAGCTGAAATAATGAATGTAGTCCTCTTAATTCTTGCTTCTAAAGCATACGCAAGCAGAAATTTCAATGTACAATGATGTTTTTAAAAAAACGGTCAAAATGTGCTCCACTCGGGCTGAAAACGCTTGTTCGGAACATTTCCTTAATGTTGACTATAAATCATAAACTAAGCATTTTTCAGCTGAAATAATGAATGTAGTCCTCTTAATTCTTGCTTCTAAAGCATACGCAAGCAGAAATTTCAATGTACAATGATGTTTTTAAAAAAAACAGTCAAAATGCGCTCCACTCGGGCTGAAAACGCTGTTGGGGACATTTCATTAATGTTGACTATAAATCATAAACTAAGCATTTTTCAGCTGAAATAATGAATGTAGTCCTCTTAATTCTTGCTTCTAAAGCATACGCAAGCAGAAATTTCAATGTACAATGATGTTTTTAAAAAAACGGTCAAAATGTGCTCCACTCGGGCTGAAAACGCTTGTTCGGAACATTTCCTTAATGTTGACTATAAATCATAAACTAAGCATTTTTCAGCTGAAATAATGAATGTAGTCCTCTTAATTCTTGCTTCTAAAGCATACGCAAGCAGAAATTTCAATGTACAATGATGTTTTTAAAAAAACGGTCAAAATGTGCTCCACTCGGGCTGAAAACGCTTGTTCGGAACATTTCCTTAATGTTGACTATAAATCATAAACTAAGCATTTTTCAGCTGAAATAATGAATGTAGTCCTCTTAATTCTTGCTTCTAAAGCATACGCAAGCAGAAATTTCAATGTACAATGATGTTTTTAAAAAAAACAGTCAAAATGCGCTCCACTCGGGCTGAAAACGCTGTTGGGGACATTTCATTAATGTTGACTATAAATCATAAACTAAGCATTTTTCAGCTGAAATAATGAATGTAGTCCTCTTAATTCTTGCTTCTAAAGCATACGCAAGCAGAAATTTCAATGTACAATGATGTTTTTAAAAAAACGGTCAAAATGTGCTCCACTCGGGCTGAAAACGCTAGTTCGGAACATTTCCTTAATGTTGACTATAAATCATAAACTAAGCATTTTTCAGCTGAAATAATGAATGTAGTCCTCTTAATTCTTGCTTCTAAAGCATACGCAAGCAGAAATTTCAATGTAGAATGATGTTTTTAAAAAAACAGTCAAAATGTGCTCCACTCGGGCTGAAAACGCTTGTTTGGGACATGACATTAATGTTGACTATAAATCATAAACTAAGCATTTTTCAGCTGAAATAATGAATGTAGTCCTCTTAATTCTTGCTTCTAAAGCATACGCAAGCAGAAATTTCAATGTACAATGATGTTTTTAAAAAAAGGGTCAAAATGTGCTCCACTCGGGCTGAAAACGCTTGTTTGGAACATTTCATTAATGTTGACTATAAATCATAAACTAAGCATTTTTCAGCTGAAATAATGAATGTAGTCCTCTTAATTCTTGCTTCTAAAGCATACGCAAGCAGAAATTTCAATGTACAATGATGTTTTTAAAAAAAACAGTCAAAATGCGCTCCACTCGGGTTGAAAACGCTGTTGGGGACATTTCATTAATGTTGACTATAAATCATAAACTAAGCATTTTTCAGCTGAAATAATGAATGTAGTCCTCTTAATTCTTGCTTCTAAAGCATACGCAAGCAGAAATTTCAATGTACAATGATGTTTTAAAAAAAACAGTCAAAATGTGCTCCACTCGGGCTGAAAACGCTTGTTTGGGACATGACATTAATGTTGACTATAAATCATAAACTAAGCATTTTTCAGCTGAAATAATGAATGTAGTCCTCTTAATTCTTGCTTCTAAAGCATACGCAAGCAGAAATTTCAATGTACAATGATGTTTTTAAAAAAAGGGTCAAAATGTGCTCCACTCGGGCTGAAAACGCTTGTTTGGAACATTTCATTAATGTTGACTATAAATCATAAACTAAGCATTTTTCAGCTGAAATAATGAATGTAGTCCTCTTAATTCTCGCTTCTAAAGCATACGCAAGCAGAAATTTCAATGTACAATGATGTTTTTAAAAAAACAGTCAAAATGTGCTCCACTCGGGCTGAAAACGCTTGTTTGGGACATGACATTAATGTTAACTATAAATCATAAACTAAGCATTTTTCAGCTGAAATAATGAATGTAGTCCTCTTAATTCTTGCTTCTAAAGCATACGCAAGCAAAAATTTCAATGTACAATGATGTTTTTAAAAAAAGGGTCAAAATGTGCTCCACTCGGGCTGAAAACGCTTGTTTGGAACATTTCATTAATGTTGACTATAAATCATAAACTAAGCATTTTTCAGCTGAAATAATGAATGTAGTCCTCTTAATTCTTGCTTCTAAAGCATACGCAAGCAGAAATTTCAATGTACAATGATGTTTTTAAAAAAACGGTCAAAATGCGCTCCACTCGGGCTGAAAACGCTGTTGGGGACATTTCATTAATGTTGACTACAAATCAAAAACTAAGCATTTTTCAGCTGAAATAATGAATGTAGTCCTCTTAATTCTTGCTTCTAAAGCATACGCAAGCAGAAATTTCAATGTACAATGATGTTTTTAAAAAAAACAGTCAAAATGCGCTCCACTCGGGTTGAAAACGCTGTTGGGGACATTTCATTAATGTTGACTATAAATCATAAACTAAGCATTTTTCAGCTGAAATAATGAATGTAGTCCTCTTAATTCTTGCTTCTAAAGCATACGCAAGCAGAAATTTCAATGTACAATGATGTTTTAAAAAAAACAGTCAAAATGTGCTCCACTCGGGCTGAAAACGCTTGTTTGGGACATGACATTAATGTTGACTATAAATCATAAACTAAGCATTTTTCAGCTGAAATAATGAATGTAGTCCTCTTAATTCTTGCTTCTAAAGCATACGCAAGCAGAAATTTCAATGTACAATGATGTTTTTAAAAAAAGGGTCAAAATGTGCTCCACTCGGGCTGAAAACGCTTGTTTGGAACATTTCATTAATGTTGACTATAAATCATAAACTAAGCATTTTTCAGCTGAAATAATGAATGTAGTCCTCTTAATTCTCGCTTCTAAAGCATACGCAAGCAGAAATTTCAATGTACAATGATGTTTTTAAAAAAACAGTCAAAATGTGCTCCACTCGGGCTGAAAACGCTTGTTTGGGACATGACATTAATGTTAACTATAAATCATAAACTAAGCATTTTTCAGCTGAAATAATGAATGTAGTCCTCTTAATTCTTGCTTCTAAAGCATACGCAAGCAGAAATTTCAATGTACAATGATGTTTTTAAAAAAAACAGTCAAAATGCGCTCCACTCGGGCTGAAAACGCTTGTTTGGAACATTTCCTTAATGTTGACTATAAATCATAAACTAAGCATTTTTCAGCTGAAATAATGAATGTAGTCCTCTTAATTCTTGCTTCTAAAGCATACGCAAGCAGAAATTTCAATGTACAATGATGTTTTTAAAAAAAACAGTCAAAATGCGCTCCACTCGGGCTGAAAACGCTGTTGGGGACATTTCATTAATGTTGACTATAAATCATAAACTAAGCATTTTTCAGCTGAAATAATGAATGTAGTCCTCTTAATTCTTGCTTCTAAAGCATACGCAAGCAGAAATTTCAATGTACAATGATGTTTTTAAAAAAACGGTCAAAATGTGCTCCACTCGGGCTGAAAACGCTTGTTCGGAACATTTCCTTAATGTTGACTATAAATCATAAACTAAGCATTTTTCAGCTGAAATAATGAATGTAGTCCTCTTAATTCTTGCTTCTAAAGCATACGCAAGCAGAAATTTCAATGTACAATGATGTTTTTAAAAAAAACAGTCAAAATGTGCTCCACTCGGGCTGAAAACGCTGTTGGGGACATTTCATTAATGTTGACTACAAATCAAAAACTAAGCATTTTTCAGCTGAAATAATGAATGTAGTCCTCTTAATTCTTGCTTCTAAAGCATTCGTAAGCAGAAATTTCAATGTACAATGATGTTTTTAAAAAAACAGTCAAAATGTGCTCCACTCGGGCTGAAAACGCTGTTGGGGACATTTCATTAATGTTGACTATAAATCATAAACTAAGCATTTTTCAGCTGAAATAATGAATGTAGTCCTCTTAATTCTTGCTTCTAAAGCATACGCAAGCAGAAATTTCAATGTACAATGATGTTTTTAAAAAAACAGTCAAAATGTGCTCCACTCGGGCTGAAAACGCTTGTTTGGGACATGACATTAATGTTGACTATAAATCATAAACTAAGCATTTTTCAGCTGAAATAATGAATGTAGTCCTCTTAATTCTTGCTTCTAAAGCATACGCAAGCAGAAATTTCAATGTACAATGATGTTTTTAAAAAAACGGTCAAAATGTGCTCCACTCGGGCTGAAAACGCTTGTTCGGAACATTTCCTTAATGTTGACTATAAATCATAAACTAAGCATTTTTCAGCTGAAATAATGAATGTAGTCCTCTTAATTCTTGCTTCTAAAGCATACGCAAGCAGAAATTTCAATGTACAATGATGTTTTTAAAAAAAACAGTCAAAATGCGCTCCACTCGGGCTGAAAACGCTGTTGGGGACATTTCATTAATGTTGACTATAAATCATAAACTAAGCATTTTTCAGCTGAAATAATGAATGTAGTCCTCTTAATTCTTGCTTCTAAAGCATACGCAAGCAGAAATTTCAATGTACAATGATGTTTTTAAAAAAACGGTCAAAATGTGCTCCACTCGGGCTGAAAACGCTTGTTTGGGACATTACATTAATGTTGACTATAAATCATAAACTAAGCATTTTTCAGCTGAAATAATGAATGTAGTCCTCTTAATTCTTGCTTCTAAAGCATACGCAAACAGAAATTTCAATGTACAATGATGTTTTTTAAAAAACGGTCAAAATGTGCTCCACTCGGGCTGAAAACGCTTGTTCGGAACATTTCCTTAATGTTGACTATAAATCATAAACTAAGCATTTTTCAGCTGAAATAATGAATGTAGTCCTCTTAATTCTTGCTTCTAAAGCATACGCAAGCAGAAATTTCAATGTACAATGATGTTTTTAAAAAAAACAGTCAAAATGTGCTCCACTCGGGCTGAAAACGCTGTTGGGGACATTTCATTAATGTTGACTACAAATCAAAATCTAAGCATTTTTCAGCTGAAATAATGAATGTAGTCCTCTTAATTCTTGCTTCTAAAGCATACGCAAGCAGAAATTTCAATGTACAATGATGTTTTTAAAAAAAACAGTCAAAATGCGCTCCACTCGGGCTGAAAACGCTGTTGGGGACATTTCATTAATGTTGACTATAAATCATAAACTAAGCATTTTTCAGCTGAAATAATGAATGTAGTCCTCTTAATTCTTGCTTCTAAAGCATACGCAAGCAGAAATTTCAATGTACAATGATGTTTTTAAAAAAACGGTCAAAATGTGCTCCACTCGGGCTGAAAACGCTTGTTTGGGACATTACATTAATGTTGACTATAAATCATAAACTAAGCATTTTTCAGCTGAAATAATGAATGTAGTCCTCTTAATTCTTGCTTCTAAAGCATACGCAAGCAGAAATTTCAATGTACAATGATGTTTTTAAAAAAACAGTCAAAATGTGCTCCACTCGGGCTGAAAACGCTTGTTTGGGACATGACATTAATGTTGACTATAAATCATAAACTAAGCATTTTTCAGCTGAAATAATGAATGTAGTCCTCTTAATTCTTGCTTCTAAAGCATACGCAAGCAGAAATTTCAATGTACAATGATGTTTTTAAAAAAACGGTCAAAATGTGCTCCACTCGGGCTGAAAACGCTTGTTCGGAACATTTCCTTAATGTTGACTATAAATCATAAACTAAGCATTTTTCAGCTGAAATAATGAATGTAGTCCTCTTAATTCTTGCTTCTAAAGCATACGCAAGCAGAAATTTCAATGTACAATGATGTTTTTAAAAAAAACAGTCAAAATGCGCTCCACTCGGGCTGAAAACGCTGTTGGGGACATTTCATTAATGTTGACTATAAATCATAAACTAAGCATTTTTCAGCTGAAATAATGAATGTAGTCCTCTTAATTCTTGCTTCTAAAGCATACGCAAGCAGAAATTTCAATGTACAATGATGTTTTTAAAAAAACGGTCAAAATGTGCTCCACTCGGGCTGAAAACGCTTGTTCGGAACATTTCCTTAATGTTGACTATAAATCATAAACTAAGCATTTTTCAGCTGAAATAATGAATGTAGTCCTCTTAATTCTTGCTTCTAAAGCATACGCAAGCAGAAATTTCAATGTACAATGATGTTTTTAAAAAAAACAGTCAAAATGTGCTCCACTCGGGCTGAAAACGCTGTTGGGGACATTTCATTAATGTTGACTACAAATCATAAACTAAGCATTTTTCAGCTGAAATAATGAATGTAGTCCTCTTAATTCTTGCTTCTAAAGCATTCGCAAGCAGAAATTTCAATGTACAATGATGTTTTTAAAAAAACAGTCAAAATGTGCTCCACTCGGGCTGAAAACGCTGTTGGGGACATTTCATTAATGTTGACTATAAATCATAAACTAAGCATTTTTCAGCTGAAATAATGAATGTAGTCCTCTTAATTCTTGCTTCTAAAGCATACGCAAGCAGAAATTTCAATGTACAATGATGTTTTTAAAAAAAGGGTCAAAATGTGCTCCACTCGGGCTGAAAACGCTTGTTTGGGACATGACATTAATGTTGACTATAAATCATAAACTAAGCATTTTTCAGCTGAAATAATGAATGTAGTCCTCTTAATTCTTGCTTCTAAAGCATACGCAAGCAGAAATTTCAATGTACAATGATGTTTTTAAAAAAACGGTCAAAATGTGCTCCACTCGGGCTGAAAACGCTTGTTCGGAACATTTCCTTAATGTTGACTATAAATCATAAACTAAGCATTTTTCAGCTGAAATAATGAATGTAGTCCTCTTAATTCTTGCTTCTAAAGCATACGCAAGCAGAAATTTCAATGTACAATGATGTTTTTAAAAAAAACAGTCAAAATGCGCTCCACTCGGGCTGAAAACGCTGTTGGGGACATTTCATTAATGTTGACTATAAATCATAAACTAAGCATTTTTCAGCTGAAATAATGAATGTAGTCCTCTTAATTCTTGCTTCTAAAGCATACGCAAGCAGAAATTTAAATGTACAATGATGTTTTTAAAAAAACGGTCAAAATGTGCTCCACTCGGGCTGAAAACGCTAGTTCGGAACATTTCCTTAATGTTGACTATAAATCATAAACTAAGCATTTTTCAGCTGAAATAATGAATGTAGTCCTCTTAATTCTTGCTTCTAAAGCATACGCAAGCAGAAATTTCAATGTACAATGATGTTTTTAAAAAAAACAGTCAAAATGTGCTCCACTCGGGCTGAAAACGCTGTTGGGGACATTTCATTAATGTTGACTACAAATCAAAAACTAAGCATTTTTCAGCTGAAATAATGAATGTAGTCCTCTTAATTCTTGCTTCTAAAGCATTCGCAAGCAGAAATTTCAATGTACAATGATGTTTTTAAAAAAACAGTCAAAATGTGCTCCACTCGGGCTGAAAACGCTGTTGGGGACATTTCATTAATGTTGACTATAAATCATAAACTAAGCATTTTTCAGCTGAAATAATGAATGTAGTCCTCTTAATTCTTGCTTCTAAAGCATACGCAAGCAGAAATTTCAATGTACAATGATGTTTTTAAAAAAACGGTCAAAATGTGCTCCACTCGGGCTGAAAACGCTTGTTTGGGACATTACATTAATGTTGACTATAAATCATAAACTAAGCATTTTTCAGCTGAAATAATGAATGTAGTCCTCTTAATTCTTGCTTCTAAAGCATACGCAAACAGAAATTTCAATGTACAATGATGTTTTTTAAAAAACGGTCAAAATGTGCTCCACTCGGGCTGAAAACGCTTGTTCGGAACATTTCCTTAATGTTGACTATAAATCATAAACTAAGCATTTTTCAGCTGAAATAATGAATGTAGTCCTCTTAATTCTTGCTTCTAAAGCATACGCAAGCAGAAATTTCAATGTACAATGATGTTTTTAAAAAAAACAGTCAAAATGCGCTCCACTCGGGCTGAAAACGCTGTTGGGGACATTTCATTAATGTTGACTACAAATCAAAAACTAAGCATTTTTCAGCTGAAATAATGAATGTAGTCCTCTTAATTCTTGCTTCTAAAGCATACGCAAGCAGAAATTTCAATGTACAATGATGTTTTTAAAAAAAGGGTCAAAATGTGCTCCACTCGGGCTGAAAACGCTTGTTTGGAACATTTCATTAATGTTGACTATAAATCATAAACTAAGCATTTTTCAGCTGAAATAATGAATGTAGTCCTCTTAATTCTTGCTTCTAAAGCATACGCAAGCAGAAATTTCAATGTACAATGATGTTTTTAAAAAAACAGTCAAAATGTGCTCCACTCGGGCTGAAAACGCTTGTTTGGGACATGACATTAATGTTGACTATAAATCATAAACTAAGCATTTTTCAGCTGAAATAATGAATGTAGTCCTCTTAATTCTTGCTTCTAAAGCATACGCAAGCAGAAATTTCAATGTACAATGATGTTTTTAAAAAAACAGTCAAAATGTGCTCCACTCGGGCTGAAAACGCTTGTTTGGGACATTACATTAATGTTGACTATAAATCATAAACTAAGCATTTTTCAGCTGAAATAATGAATGTAGTCCTCTTAATTCTTGCTTCTAAAGCATACGCAAAAAGAAATTTCAATGTACAATGATGTTTTTTAAAAAACGGTCAAAATGTGCTCCACTCGGGCTGAAAACGCTTGTTCGGAACATTTCCTTAATGTTGACTATAAATCATAAACTAAGCATTTTTCAGCTGAAATAATGAATGTAGTCCTCTTAATTCTTGCTTCTAAAGCATACGCAAGCAGAAATTTCAATGTACAATGATGTTTTTAAAAAAAACAGTCAAAATGCGCTCCACTCGGGCTGAAAACGCTGTTGGGGACATTTCATTAATGTTGACTACAAATCAAAAACTAAGCATTTTTCAGCTGAAATAATGAATGTAGTCCTCTTAATTCTTGCTTCTAAAGCATACGCAAGCAGAAATTTCAATGTACAATGATGTTTTTAAAAAAAGGGTCAAAATGTGCTCCACTCGGGCTGAAAACGCTTGTTTGGAACATTTCATTAATGTTGACCATAAATCATAAACTAAGCATTTTTCAGCTGAAATAATGAATGTAGTCCTCTTAATTCTTGCTTCTAAAGCATACGCAAGCAGAAATTTCAATGTACAATGATGTTTTTAAAAAAAGGGTCAAAATGTGCTCCACTCGGGCTGAAAACGCTTGTTTGGAACATTTCATTAATGTTGACTATAAATCATAAACTAAGCATTTTTCAGCTGAAATAATGAATGTAGTCCTCTTAATTCTTGCTTCTAAAGCATACGCAAGCAGAAATTTCAATGTACAATGATGTTTTTAAAAAAACAGTCAAAATGTGCTCCACTCGGGCTGAAAACGCTTGTTTGGGACATGACATTAATGTTGACTATAAATCATAAACTAAGCATTTTTCAGCTGAAATAATGAATGTAGTCCTCTTAATTCTTGCTTCTAAAGCATACGCAAGCAGAAATTTCAATGTACAATGATGTTTTTAAAAAAACAGTCAAAATGTGCTCCACTCGGGCTGAAAACGCTTGTTTGGGACATTACATTAATGTTGACTATAAATCATAAACTAAGCATTTTTCAGCTGAAATAATGAATGTAGTCCTCTTAATTCTTGCTTCTAAAGCATACGCAAAAAGAAATTTCAATGTACAATGATGTTTTTTAAAAAACGGTCAAAATGTGCTCCACTCGGGCTGAAAACGCTTGTTCGGAACATTTCCTTAATGTTGACTATAAATCATAAACTAAGCATTTTTCAGCTGAAATAATGAATGTAGTCCTCTTAATTCTTGCTTCTAAAGCATACGCAAGCAGAAATTTCAATGTACAATGATGTTTTTAAAAAAAAACAGTCAAAATGCGCTCCACTCGGGCTGAAAACGCTGTTGGGGACATTTCATTAATGTTGACTACAAATCAAAAACTAAGCATTTTTCAGCTGAAATAATGAATGTAGTCCTCTTAATTCTTGCTTCTAAAGCATACGCAAGCAGAAATTTCAATGTACAATGATGTTTTTAAAAAAAGGGTCAAAATGTGCTCCACTCGGGCTGAAAACGCTTGTTTGGAACATTTCATTAATGTTGACCATAAATCATAAACTAAGCATTTTTCAGCTGAAATAATGAATGTAGTCCTCTTAATTCTTGCTTCTAAAGCATACGCAAGCAGAAATTTCAATGTACAATGATGTTTTTAAAAAAAGGGTCAAAATGTGCTCCACTCGGGCTGAAAACGCTTGTTTGGAACATTTCATTAATGTTGACTATAAATCATAAACTAAGCATTTTTCAGCTGAAATAATGAATGTAGTCCTCTTAATTCTTGCTTCTAAAGCATACGCAAGCAGAAATTTCAATGTACAATGATGTTTTTAAAAAAACAGTCAAAATGTGCTCCACTCGGGCTGAAAACGCTTGTTTGGGACATGACATTAATGTTGACTATAAATCATAAACTAAGCATTTTTCAGCTGAAATAATGAATGTAGTCCTCTTAATTCTTGCTTCTAAAGCATACGCAAGCAGAAATTTCAATGTACAATGATGTTTTTAAAAAAAGGGTCAAAATGTGCTCCACTCGGGCTGAAAACGCTTGTTTGGAACATTTCCTTAATGTTGACTATAAATCATAAACTAAGCATTTTTCAGCTGAAATAATGAATGTAGTCCTCTTAATTCTTGCTTCTAAAGCATACGCAAGCAGAAATTTCAATGTACAATGATGTTTTTAAAAAAACAGTCAAAATGTGCTCCACTCGGGCTGAAAACGCTGTTGGGGACATTTCATTAATGTTGACTACAAATCAAAAACTAAGCATTTTTCAGCTGAAATAATGAATGTAGTCCTCTTAATTCTTGCTTCTAAAGCATTCGCAAGCAGAAATTTCAATGTACAATGATGTTTTTAAAAAAACAGTCAAAATGTGCTCCACTCGGGCTGAAAACGCTGTTGGGGACATTTCATTAATGTTGACTATAAATCATAAACTAAGCATTTTTCAGCTGAAATAATGAATGTAGTCCTCTTAATTCTTGCTTCTAAAGCATACGCAAGCAGAAATTTCAATGTACAATGATGTTTTTAAAAAAACGGTCAAAATGTGCTCCACTCGGGCTGAAAACGCTTGTTTGGGACATTACATTAATGTTGACTATAAATCATAAACTAAGCATTTTTCAGCTGAAATAATGAATGTAGTCCTCTTAATTCTTGCTTCTAAAGCATACGCAAACAGAAATTTCAATGTACAATGATGTTTTTTAAAAAACGGTCAAAATGTGCTCCACTCGGGCTGAAAACGCTTGTTCGGAACATTTCCTTAATGTTGACTATAAATCATAAACTAAGCATTTTTCAGCTGAAATAATGAATGTAGTCCTCTTAATTCTTGCTTCTAAAGCATACGCAAGCAGAAATTTCAATGTACAATGATGTTTTTAAAAAAAACAGTCAAAATGCGCTCCACTCGGGCTGAAAACGCTGTTGGGGACATTTCATTAATGTTGACTACAAATCAAAAACTAAGCATTTTTCAGCTGAAATAATGAATGTAGTCCTCTTAATTCTTGCTTCTAAAGCATACGCAAGCAGAAATTTCAATGTACAATGATGTTTTTAAAAAAACAGTCAAAATGTGCTCCACTCGGGCTGAAAACGCTTGTTTGGAACATTTCATTAATGTTGACTATAAATCATAAACTAAGCATTTTTCAGCTGAAATAATGAATGTAGTCCTCTTAATTCTTGCTTCTAAAGCATACGCAAGCAGAAATTTCAATGTACAATGATGTTTTTAAAAAAACAGTCAAAATGTGCTCCACTCGGGCTGAAAACGCTTGTTTGGGACATGACATTAATGTTGACTATAAATCATAAACTAAGCATTTTTCAGCTGAAATAATGAAAGTAGTCCTCTTAATTCTTGCTTCTAAAGCATACGCAAGCAGAAATTTCAATGTACAATGATGTTTTTAAAAAAAGGGTCAAAATGTGCTCCACTCGGGCTGAAAACGCTTGTTTGGAACATTTCATTAATGTTGACTATAAATCATAAACTAAGCATTTTTCAGCTGAAATAATGAATGTAGTCCTCTTAATTCTTGCTTCTAAAGCATACGCAAGCAGAAATTTCAATGTACAATGATGTTTTTAAAAAAAACAGTCAAAATGTGCTCCACTCGGGCTGAAAACGCTGTTGGGGACATTTCATTAATGTTGACTATAAATCATAAACTAAGCATTTTTCAGCTGAAATAATGAATGTAGTCCTCTTAATTCTTGCTTCTAAAGCATACGCAAGCAGAAATTTCAATGTACAATGATGTTTTTTAAAAAACGGTCAAAATGTGCTCCACTCGGGCTGAAAACGCTTGTTCGGAACATTTCCTTAATGTTGACTATAAATCATAAACTAAGCATTTTTCAGCTGAAATAATGAATGTAGTCCTCTTAATTCTTGCTTCTAAAGCATACGCAAGCAGAAATTTCAATGTACAATGATGTTTTTAAAAAAAACAGTCAAAATGTGCTCCACTCGGGCTGAAAACGCTGTTGGGGACATTTCATTAATGTTGACTACAAATCAAAAACTAAGCATTTTTCAGCTGAAATAATGAATGTAGTCCTCTTAATTCTTGCTTCTAAAGCATACGCAAGCAGAAATTTCAATGTACAATGATGTTTTTAAAAAAACAGTCAAAATGTGCTCCACTCGGGCTGAAAACGCTTGTTTGGGACATTACATTAATGTTGACTATAAATCATAAACTAAGCATTTTTCAGCTGAAATAATGAATGTAGTCCTCTTAATTCTTGCTTCTAAAGCATACGCAAGCAGAAATTTCAATGTACAATGATGTTTTTAAAAAAAGGGTCAAAATGTGCTCCACTCGGGCTGAAAACGCTTGTTTGGAACATTTCATTAATGTTGACTATAAATCATAAACTAAGCATTTTTCAGCTGAAATAATGAATGTAGTCCTCTTAATTCTTGCTTCTAAAGCATACGCAAGCAGAAATTTCAATGTACAATGATGTTTTTAAAAAAACAGTCAAAATGTGCTCCACTCGGGCTGAAAACGCTTGTTTGGGACATGACATTAATGTTGACTATAAATCATAAACTAAGCATTTTTCAGCTGAAATAATGAATGTAGTCCTCTTAATTCTTGCTTCTAAAGCATACACAAGCAGAAATTTCAATGTACAATGATGTTTTTAAAAAAACAGTCAAAATGTGCTCCACTCGGGCTGAAAACGCTTGTTTGGGACATGACATTAATGTTGACTATAAATCATAAACTAAGCATTTTTCAGCTGAAATAATGAATGTAGTCCTCTTAATTCTTGCTTCTAAAGCATACGCAAGCAGAAATTTCAATGTACAATGATGTTTTTAAAAAAACGGTCAAAATGTGCTCCACTCGGGCTGAAAACGCTTGTTTGGAACATTTCATTAATGTTGACTATAAATCATAAACTAAGCATTTTTCAGCTGAAATAATGAATGTAGTCCTCTTAATTCTTGCTTCTAAAGCATACGCAAGCAGAAATTTCAATGTACAATGATGTTTTTAAAAAAACAGTCAAAATGTGCTCCACTCGGGCTGAAAACGCTTGTTTGGGACATGACATTAATGTTGACTATAAATCATAAACTAAGCATTTTTCAGCTGAAATAATGAATGTAGTCCTCTTAATTCTTGCTTCTAAAGCATACGCAAGCAGAAATTTCAAAGTACAATGATCTTTTTAAAAAAACGGTCAAAATGTGCTCCACTCGGGCTGAAAACGCTTGTTTGGAACATTTCATTAATGTTGACTATAAATCATAAACTAAGCATTTTTCAGCTGAAATAATTAATGTAGTCCTCTTAATTCTTGCTTCTAAAGCATACGCAAGCAGAAATTTCAATGTACAATGATGTTTTTAAAAAAAACAGTCAAAATGTGCTCCACTCGGGCTGAAAACGCTGTTGGGGACATTTCATTAATGTTGACTATAAATCATAAACTAAGCATTTTTCAGCTGAAATAATGAATGTAGTCCTCTTAATTCTTGCTTCTAAAGCATACGCAAGCAGAAATTTCAATGTACAATGATGTTTTTTAAAAAACGGTCAAAATGTGCTCCACTCGGGCTGAAAACGCTTGTTCGGAACATTTCCTTAATGTTGACTATAAATCATAAACTAAGCATTTTTCAGCTGAAATAATGAATGTAGTCCTCTTAATTCTTGCTTCTAAAGCATACGCAAGCAGAAATTTCAATGTACAATGATGTTTTTAAAAAAAACAGTCAAAATGTGCTCCACTCGGGCTGAAAACGCTGTTGGGGACATTTCATTAATGTTGACTACAAATCAAAAACTAAGCATTTTTCAGCTGAAATAATGAATGTAGTCCTCTTAATTCTTGCTTCTAAAGCATACGCAAGCAGAAATTTCAATGTACAATGATGTTTTTAAAAAAACGGTCAAAATGTGCTCCACTCGGGCTGAAAACGCTTGTTTGGGACATTACATTAATGTTGACTATAAATCATAAACTAAGCATTTTTCAGCTGAAATAATGAATGTAGTCCTCTTAATTCTTGCTTCTAAAGCATACGCAAACAGAAATTTCAATGTACAATGATGTTTTTTAAAAAACGGTCAAAATGTGCTCCACTCGGGCTGAAAACGCTTGTTCGGAACATTTCCTTAATGTTGACTATAAATCATAAACTAAGCATTTTTCAGCTGAAATAATGAATGTAGTCCTCTTAATTCTTGCTTCTAAAGCATACGCAAGCAGAAATTTCAATGTACAATGATGTTTTTAAAAAAAACAGTCAAAATGTGCTCCACTCGGGCTGAAAACGCTGTTGGGGACATTTCATTAATGTTGACTACAAATCAAAAACTAAGCATTTTTCAGCTGAAATAATGAATGTAGTCCTCTTAATTCTTGCTTCTAAAGCATACGCAAGCAGAAATTTCAATGTACAATGATGTTTTTAAAAAAAACAGTCAAAATGCGCTCCACTCGGGCTGAAAACGCTGTTGGGGACATTTCATTAATGTTGACTATAAATCATAAACTAAGCATTTTTCAGCTGAAATAATGAATGTAGTCCTCTTAATTCTTGCTTCTAAAGCATACGCAAGCAGAAATTTCAATGTACAATGATGTTTTTAAAAAAACAGTCAAAATGTGCTCCACTCGGGCTGAAAACGCTTGTTTGGGACATGACATTAATGTTGACTATAAATCATAAACTAAGCATTTTTCAGCTGAAATAATGAATGTAGTCCTCTTAATTCTTGCTTCTAAAGCATACGCAAGCAGAAATTTCAATGTACAATGATGTTTTTAAAAAAACGGTCAAAATGTGCTCCACTCGGGCTGAAAACGCTTGTTCGGAACATTTCCTTAATGTTGACTATAAATCATAAACTAAGCATTTTTCAGCTGAAATAATGAATGTAGTCCTCTTAATTCTTGCTTCTAAAGCATACGCAAGCAGAAATTTCAATGTACAATGATGTTTTTAAAAAAAACAGTCAAAATGCGCTCCACTCGGGCTGAAAACGCTGTTGGGGACATTTCATTAATGTTGACTATAAATCATAAACTAAGCATTTTTCAGCTGAAATAATGAATGTAGTCCTCTTAATTCTTGCTTCTAAAGCATACGCAAGCAGAAATTTCAATGTACAATGATGTTTTTAAAAAAACGGTCAAAATGTGCTCCACTCGGGCTGAAAACGCTAGTTCGGAACATTTCCTTAATGTTGACTATAAATCATAAACTAAGCATTTTTCAGCTGAAATAATGAATGTAGTCCTCTTAATTCTTGCTTCTAAAGCATACGCAAGCAGAAATTTCAATGTACAATGATGTTTTTAAAAAAAACAGTCAAAATGTGCTCCACTCGGGCTGAAAACGCTGTTGGGGACATTTCATTAATGTTGACTACAAATCAAAAACTAAGCATTTTTCAGCTGAAATAATGAATGTAGTCCTCTTAATTCTTGCTTCTAAAGCATTCGCAAGCAGAAATTTCAATGTACAATGATGTTTTTAAAAAAACAGTCAAAATGTGCTCCACTCGGGCTGAAAACGCTGTTGGGGACATTTCATTAATGTTGACTATAAATCATAAACTAAGCATTTTTCAGCTGAAATAATGAATGTAGTCCTCTTAATTCTTGCTTCTAAAGCATACGCAAGCAGAAATTTCAATGTACAATGATGTTTTTAAAAAAAGGGTCAAAATGTGCTCCACTCGGGCTGAAAACGCTTGTTTGGAACATTTCATTAATGTTGACTATAAATCATAAACTAAGCATTTTTCAGCTGAAATAATGAATGTAGTCCTCTTAATTCTTGCTTCTAAAGCATACGCAAGCAGAAATTTCAATGTACAATGATGTTTTTAAAAAAAACAGTCAAAATGCGCTCCACTCGGGCTGAAAACGCTGTTGGGGACATTTCATTAATGTTGACTATAAATCATAAACTAAGCATTTTTCAGCTGAAATAATGAATGTAGTCCTCTTAATTCTTTGCTTCTAAAGCATACGCAAGCAGAAATTTCAATGTACAATGATGTTTTTAAAAAAACGGTCAAAATGTGCTCCACTCGGGCTGAAAACGCTTGTTCGGAACATTTCCTTAATGTTGACTATAAATCATAAACTAAGCATTTTTCAGCTGAAATAATGAATGTAGTCCTCTTAATTCTTGCTTCTAAAGCATACGCAAGCAGAAATTTCAATGTACAATGATGTTTTTAAAAAAAACAGTCAAAATGTGCTCCACTCGGGCTGAAAACGCTGTTGGGGACATTTCATTAATGTTGACTACAAATCAAAAACTAAGCATTTTTCAGCTGAAATAATGAATGTAGTCCTCTTAATTCTTGCTTCTAAAGCATTCGCAAGCAGAAATTTCAATGTACAATGATGTTTTTAAAAAAACAGTCAAAATGTGCTCCACTCGGGCTGAAAACGCTGTTGGGGACATTTCATTCATGTTGACTATAAATCATAAACTAAGCATTTTTCAGCTGAAATAATGAATGTAGTCCTCTTAATTCTTGCTTCTAAAGCATACGCAAGCAGAAATTTCAATGTACAATGATGTTTTTAAAAAAACAGTCAAAATGTGCTCCACTCGGGCTGAAAACGCTTGTTTGGGACATGACATTAATGTTGACTATAAATCATAAACTAAGCATTTTTCAGCTGAAATAATGAATGTAGTCCTCTTAATTCTTGCTTCTAAAGCATACGCAAGCAGAAATTTCAATGTACAATGATGTTTTTAAAAAAACGGTCAAAATGTGCTCCACTCGGGCTGAAAACGCTTGTTCGGAACATTTCCTTAATGTTGACTATAAATCATAAACTAAGCATTTTTCAGCTGAAATAATGAATGTAGTCCTCTTAATTCTTGCTTCTAAAGCATACGCAAGCAGAAATTTCAATGTACAATGATGTTTTTAAAAAAAACAGTCAAAATGCGCTCCACTCGGGCTGAAAACGCTGTTGGGGACATTTCATTAATGTTGACTACAAATCAAAAACTAAGCATTTTTCAGCTGAAATAATGAATGTAGTCCTCTTAATTCTTGCTTCTAAAGCATACGCAAGCAGAAATTTCAATGTACAATGATGTTTTTAAAAAAAGGGTCAAAATGTGCTCCACTCGGGCTGAAAACGCTTGTTTGGAACATTTCATTAATGTTGACTATAAATCATAAACTAAGCATTTTTCAGCTGAAATAATGAATGTAGTCCTCTTAATTCTTGCTTCTAAAGCATACGCAAGCAGAAATTTCAATGTACAATGATGTTTTTAAAAAAACAGTCAAAATGTGCTCCACTCGGGCTGAAAACGCTTGTTTGGGACATGACATTAATGTTGACTATAAATCATAAACTAAGCATTTTTCAGCTGAAATAATGAATGTAGTCCTCTTAATTCTTGCTTCTAAAGCATACGCAAGCAGAAATTTCAATGTACAATGATGTTTTTAAAAAAACAGTCAAAATGTGCTCCACTCGGGCTGAAAACGCTTGTTTGGGACATTACATTAATGTTGACTATAAATCATAAACTAAGCATTTTTCAGCTGAAATAATGAATGTAGTCCTCTTAATTCTTGCTTCTAAAGCATACGCAAAAAGAAATTTCAATTTACAATGATGTTTTTTAAAAAACGGTCAAAATGTGCTCCACTCGGGCTGAAAACGCTTGTTCGGAACATTTCCTTAATGTTGACTATAAATCATAAACTAAGCATTTTTCAGCTGAAATAATGAATGTAGTCCTCTTAATTCTTGCTTCGAAAGCATACGCAAGCAGAAATTTCAATGTACAATGATGTTTTTAAAAAAAACAGTCAAAATGCGCTCCACTCGGGCTGAAAACGCTGTTGGGGACATTTCATTAATGTTGACTACAAATCAAAAACTAAGCATTTTTCAGCTGAAATAATGAATGTAGTCCTCTTAATTCTTTGCTTCTAAAGCATACGCAAGCAGAAATTTCAATGTACAATGATGTTTTTAAAAAAACGGTCAAAATGTGCTCCACTCGGGCTGAAAACGCTTGTTCGGAACATTTCCTTAATGTTGACTATAAATCATAAACTAAGCATTTTTCAGCTGAAATAATGAATGTAGTCCTCTTAATTCTTGCTTCTAAAGCATACGCAAGCAGAAATTTCAATGTACAATGATGTTTTTAAAAAAAACAGTCAAAATGTGCTCCACTCGGGCTGAAAACGCTGTTGGGGACATTTCATTAATGTTGACTACAAATCAAAAACTAAGCATTTTTCAGCTGAAATAATGAATGTAGTCCTCTTAATTCTTGCTTCTAAAGCATTCGCAAGCAGAAATTTCAATGTACAATGATGTTTTTAAAAAAACAGTCAAAATGTGCTCCACTCGGGCTGAAAACGCTGTTGGGGACATTTCATTCATGTTGACTATAAATCATAAACTAAGCATTTTTCAGCTGAAATAATGAATGTAGTCCTCTTAATTCTTGCTTCTAAAGCATACGCAAGCAGAAATTTCAATGTACAATGATGTTTTTAAAAAAACAGTCAAAATGTGCTCCACTCGGGCTGAAAACGCTTGTTTGGGACATGACATTAATGTTGACTATAAATCATAAACTAAGCATTTTTCAGCTGAAATAATGAATGTAGTCCTCTTAATTCTTGCTTCTAAAGCATACGCAAGCAGAAATTTCAATGTACAATGATGTTTTTAAAAAAACGGTCAAAATGTGCTCCACTCGGGCTGAAAACGCTTGTTCGGAACATTTCCTTAATGTTGACTATAAATCATAAACTAAGCATTTTTCAGCTGAAATAATGAATGTAGTCCTCTTAATTCTTGCTTCTAAAGCATACGCAAGCAGAAATTTCAATGTACAATGATGTTTTTAAAAAAAACAGTCAAAATGCGCTCCACTCGGGCTGAAAACGCTGTTGGGGACATTTCATTAATGTTGACTACAAATCAAAAACTAAGCATTTTTCAGCTGAAATAATGAATGTAGTCCTCTTAATTCTTGCTTCTAAAGCATACGCAAGCAGAAATTTCAATGTACAATGATGTTTTTAAAAAAAGGGTCAAAATGTGCTCCACTCGGGCTGAAAACGCTTGTTTGGAACATTTCATTAATGTTGACTATAAATCATAAACTAAGCATTTTTCAGCTGAAATAATGAATGTAGTCCTCTTAATTCTTGCTTCTAAAGCATACGCAAGCAGAAATTTCAATGTACAATGATGTTTTTAAAAAAACAGTCAAAATGTGCTCCACTCGGGCTGAAAACGCTTGTTTGGGACATGACATTAATGTTGACTATAAATCATAAACTAAGCATTTTTCAGCTGAAATAATGAATGTAGTCCTCTTAATTCTTGCTTCTAAAGCATACGCAAGCAGAAATTTCAATGTACAATGATGTTTTTAAAAAAACAGTCAAAATGTGCTCCACTCGGGCTGAAAACGCTTGTTTGGGACATTACATTAATGTTGACTATAAATCATAAACTAAGCATTTTTCAGCTGAAATAATGAATGTAGTCCTCTTAATTCTTGCTTCTAAAGCATACGCAAAAAGAAATTTCAATTTACAATGATGTTTTTTAAAAAACGGTCAAAATGTGCTCCACTCGGGCTGAAAACGCTTGTTCGGAACATTTCCTTAATGTTGACTATAAATCATAAACTAAGCATTTTTCAGCTGAAATAATGAATGTAGTCCTCTTAATTCTTGCTTCGAAAGCATACGCAAGCAGAAATTTCAATGTACAATGATGTTTTTAAAAAAAACAGTCAAAATGCGCTCCACTCGGGCTGAAAACGCTGTTGGGGACATTTCATTAATGTTGACTACAAATCAAAAACTAAGCATTTTTCAGCTGAAATAATGAATGTAGTCCTCTTAATTCTTGCTTCTAAAGCATACGCAAGCAGAAATTTCAATGTACAATGATGTTTTTAAAAAAAGGGTCAAAATGTGCTCCACTCGGGCTGAAAACGCTTGTTTGGAACATTTCATTAATGTTGACTATAAATCATAAACTAAGCATTTTTCAGCTGAAATAATGAATGTAGTCCTCTTAATTCTTGCTTCTAAAGCATACGCAAGCAGAAATTTCAATGTACAATGATGTTTTTAAAAAAAGGGTCAAAATGTGCTCCACTCGGGCTGAAAACGCTTGTTTGGAACATTTCATTAATGTTGACTATAAATCATAAACTAAGCATTTTTCAGCTGAAATAATGAATGTAGTCCTCTTAATTCTTGCTTCTAAAGCATACGCAAGCAGAAATTTCAATGTACAATGATGTTTTTAAAAAAACAGTCAAAATGTGCTCCACTCGGGCTGAAAACGCTTGTTTGGGACATGACATTAATGTTGACTATAAATCATAAACTAAGCATTTTTCAGCTGAAATAATGAATGTAGTCCTCTTAATTCTTGCTTCTAAAGCATACGCAAGCAGAAATTTCAAATTACAATGATGTTTTTAAAAAAAGGGTCAAAATGTGCTCCACTCGGGCTGAAAACGCTTGTTTGGAACATTTCCTTAATGTTGACTATAAATCATAAACTAAGCATTTTTCAGCTGAAATAATGAATGTAGTCCTCTTAATTCTTGTTTCTAAAGCATACGCAAGCAGAAATTTCAATGTACAATGATGTTTTTAAAAAAACAGTCAAAATGTGCTCCACTCGGGCTGAAAACGCTGTTGGGGACATTTCATTAATGTTGACTACAAATCAAAAACTAAGCATTTTTCAGCTGAAATAATGAATGTAGTCCTCTTAATTCTTGCTTCTAAAGCATTCGCAAGCAGAAATTTCAATGTACAATGATGTTTTTAAAAAAACAGTCAAAATGTGCTCCACTCGGGCTGAAAACGCTGTTGGGGACATTTCATTAATGTTGACTATAAATCATAAACTAAGCATTTTTCAGCTGAAATAATGAATGTAGTCCTCTTAATTCTTGCTTCTAAAGCATACGCAAGCAGAAATTTCAATGTACAATGATGTTTTTAAAAAAAGGGTCAAAATGTGCTCCACTCGGGCTGAAAACGCTTGTTTGGGACATTACATTAATGTTGACTATAAATCATAAACTAAGCATTTTTCAGCTGAAATAATGAATGTAGTCCTCTTAATTCTTGCTTCTAAAGCATACGCAAGCAGAAATTTCAATGTACAATGATGTTTTTTAAAAAACGGTCAAAATGTGCTCCACTCGGGCTGAAAACGCTTGTTCGGAACATTTCCTTAATGTTGACTATAAATCATAAACTAAGCATTTTTCAGCTGAAATAATGAATGTAGTCCTCTTAATTCTTGCTTCTAAAGCATACGCAAGCAGAAATTTCAATGTACAATGATGTTTTTAAAAAAAACAGTCAAAATGCGCTCCACTCGGGCTGAAAACGCTGTTGGGGACATTTCATTAATGTTGACTACAAATCAAAAACTAAGCATTTTTCAGCTGAAATAATGAATGTAGTCCTCTTAATTCTTGCTTCTAAAGCATACGCAAGCAGAAATTTCAATGTACAATGATGTTTTTAAAAAAAGGGTCAAAATGTGCTCCACTCGGGCTGAAAACGCTTGTTTGGAACATTTCATTAATGTTGACTATAAATCATAAACTAAGCATTTTTCAGCTGAAATAATGAATGTAGTCCTCTTAATTCTTGCTTCTAAAGCATACGCAAGCAGAAATTTCAATGTACAATGATGTTTTTAAAAAAACAGTCAAAATGTGCTCCACTCGGGCTGAAAACGCTTGTTTGGGACATGACATTAATGTTGACTATAAATCATAAACTAAGCATTTTTCAGCTGAAATAATGAATGTAGTCCTCTTAATTCTTGCTTCTAAAGCATACGCAAGCAGAAATTTCAATGTACAATGATGTTTTTAAAAAAACAGTCAAAATGTGCTCCACTCGGGCTGAAAACGCTTGTTTGGGACATTACATTAATGTTGACTATAAATCATAAACTAAGCATTTTTCAGCTGAAATAATGAATGTAGTCCTCTTAATTCTTGCTTCTAGAGCATACGCAAAAAGAAATTTCAATGTACAATGATGTTTTTAAAAAAAACAGTCAAAATGCGCTCCACTCGGGCTGAAAACGCTGTTGGGGACATTTCATTAATGTTGACTACAAATCAAAAACTAAGCATTTTTCAGCTGAAATAATGAATGTAGTCCTCTTAATTCTTGCTTCTAAAGCATACGCAAGCAGAAATTTCAATGTACAATGATGTTTTTAAAAAAAGGGTCAAAATGTGCTCCACTCGGGCTGAAAACGCTTGTTTGGAACATTTCATTAATGTTGACTATAAATCATAAACTAAGCATTTTTCAGCTGAAATAATGAATGTAGTCCTCTTAATTCTTGCTTCTAAAGCATACGCAAGCAGAAATTTCAATGTACAATGATGTTTTTAAAAAAACAGTCAAAATGTGCTCCACTCGGGCTGAAAACGCTTGTTTGGGACATGACATTAATGTTGACTATAAATCATAAACTAAGCATTTTTCAGCTGAAATAATGAATGTAGTCCTCTTAATTCTTGCTTCTAAAGCATACGCAAGCAGAAATTTCAATGTACAATGATGTTTTTAAAAAAAGGGTCAAAATGTGCTCCACTCGGGCTGAAAACGCTTGTTTGGAACATTTCATTAATGTTGACTATAAATCATAAACTAAGCATTTTTCAGCTGAAATAATGAATGTAGTCCTCTTAATTCTTGCTTCTAAAGCATACGCAAGCAGAAATTTCAATGTACAATGATGTTTTTAAAAAAACAGTCAAAATGTGCTCCACTCGGGCTGAAAACGCTTGTTTGGGACATGACATTAATGTTGACTATAAATCATAAACTAAGCATTTTTCAGCTGAAATAATGAATGTAGTCCTCTTAATTCTTGCTTCTAAAGCAAACGCAAGCAGAAATTTCAATGTACAATGATGTTTTTAAAAAAAGGGTCAAAATGTGCTCCACTCGGGCTGAAAACGCTTGTTTGGAACATTTCCTTAATGTTGACTATAAATCATAAACTAAGCATTTTTCAGCTGAAATAATGAATGTAGTCCTCTTAATTCTTGCTTCTAAAGCATACGCAAGCAGAAATTTCAATGTACAATGATGTTTTTAAAAAAACAGTCAAAATGTGCTCCACTCGGGCTGAAAACGCTTGTTTGGGACATGACATTAATGTTGACTATAAATCATAAACTAAGCATTTTTCAGCTGAAATAATGAATGTAGTCCTCTTAATTCTTGCTTCTAAAGCATACGCAAGCAGAAATTTCAAAGTACAATGATCTTTTTAAAAAAACGGTCAAAATGTGCTCCACTCGGGCTGAAAACGCTTGTTTGGAACATTTCATTAATGTTGACTATAAATCATAAACTAAGCATTTTTCAGCTGAAATAATGAATGTAGTCCTCTTAATTCTTGCTTCTAAAGCATACGCAAGCAGAAATTTCAATGTACAATGATGTTTTTAAAAAAAACAGTCAAAATGTGCTCCACTCGGGCTGAAAACGCTGTTGGGGACATTTCATTAATGTTGACTATAAATCAAAAACTAAGCATTTTTCAGCTGAAATAATGAATGTAGTCCTCTTAATTCTTGCTTCTAAAGCATACGCAAGCAGAAATTTCAATGTACAATGATGTTTTTAAAAAAACAGTCAAAATGTGCTCCACTCGGGCTGAAAACGCTGTTGGGGACATTTCATTAATGTTGACTATAAATCATAAACTAAGCATTTTTCAGCTGAAATAATGAATGTAGTCCTCTTAATTCTTGCTTCTAAAGCATAAGCAAGCAGAAATTTTAATGTACAATGATGTTTTAAAAAAAAACAGTCAAAATGTGCTCCACTCGGGCTGAAAACGCTTGTTTGGGACATGACATTAATGTTGACTATAAATCATAAACTAAGCATTTTTCAGCTGAAATAATGAATGTAGTCCTCTTAATTCTTGCTTCTAAAGCATTCGCAAGCAGAAATTTCAATGTACAATGATGTTTTTAAAAAAACAGTCAAAATGTGCTCCACTCGGGCTGAAAACGCTGTTGGGGACATTTCATTAATGTTGACTATAAATCATAAACTAAGCATTTTTCAGCTGAAATAATGAATGTAGTCCTCTTAATTCTTGCTTCTAAAGCATACGCAAGCAGAAATTTCAATGTACAATGATGTTTTTAAAAAAACAGTCAAAATGTGCTCCACTCGGGCTGAAAACGCTTGTTTGGGACATGACATTAATGTTGACTATAAATCATAAACTCAGCATTTTTCAGCTGAAATAATGAATGTAGTCCTCTTAATTCTTGCTTCTAAAGCATACGCAAGCAGAAATTTCAATGTACAATGATGTTTTTAAAAAAACGGTCAAAATGTGCTCCACTCGGGCTGAAAACGCTTGTTCGGAACATTTCCTTAATGTTGACTATAAATCATAAACTAAGCATTTTTCAGCTGAAATAATGAATGTAGTCCTCTTAATTCTTGCTTCTAAAGCATAAGCAAGCAGAAATTTTAATGTACAATGATGTTTTAAAAAAACAGTCAAAATGTGCTCCACTCGGGCTGAAAACGCTTGTTTGGGACATGACATTAATGTTGACTATAAATCATAAACTAAGCATTTTTCAGCTGAAATAATGAATGTAGTCCTCTTAATTCTTGCTTCTAAAGCATACGCAAGCAGAAATTTCAATGTACAATGATGTTTTTAAAAAAAGGGTCAAAATGTGCTCCACTCGGGCTGAAAACGCTTGTTTGGAACATTTCATTAATGTTGACTATAAATCATAAACTAAGCATTTTTCAGCTGAAATAATGAATGTAGTCCTCTTAATTCTCGCTTCTAAAGCATACGCAAGCAGAAATTTCAATGTACAATGATGTTTTTAAAAAAACAGTCAAAATGTGCTCCACTCGGGCTGAAAACGCTTGTTTGGGACATGACATTAATGTTAACTATAAATCATAAACTAAGCATTTTTCAGCTGAAATAATGAATGTAGTCCTCTTAATTCTTGCTTCTAAAGCATACGCAAGCAGAAATTTCAATGTACAATGATGTTTTTAAAAAAAGGGTCAAAATGTGCTCCACTCGGGCTGAAAACGCTTGTTTGGAACATTTCATTAATGTTGACTATAAATCATAAACTAAGCATTTTTCAGCTGAAATAATGAATGTAGTCCTCTTAATTCTTGCTTCTAAAGCATACGCAAGCAGAAATTTCAATGTACAAAGATGTTTTTAAAAAAAACAGTCAAAATGTGCTCCACTCGGGCTGAAAACGCTGTTGGGGACATTTCATTAATGTTGACTATAAATCAAAAACTAAGCATTTTTCAGCTGAAATAATGAATGTAGTCCTCTTAATTCTTGCTTCTAAAGCATACGCAAGCAGAAATTTCAATGTACAATGATGTTTTTAAAAAAACAGTCAAAATGTGCTCCACTCGGGCTGAAAACGCTGTTGGGGACATTTCATTAATGTTGACTATAAATCATAAACTAAGCATTTTTCAGCTGAAATAATGAATGTAGTCCTCTTAATTCTTGCTTCTAAAGCATACGCAAGCAGAAATTTCAATGTACAATGATGTTTTTAAAAAAACGGTCAAAATGTGCTCCACTCGGGCTGAAAACGCTTGTTTGGGACATTACATTAATGTTGACTATAAATCATAAACTAAGCATTTTTCAGCTGAAATAATGAATGTAGTCCTCTTAATTCTTGCTTCTAAAGCATACGCAAACAGAAATTTCAATGTACAATGATGTTTTTTAAAAAACGGTCAAAATGTGCTCCACTCGGGCTGAAAACGCTTGTTCGGAACATTTCCTTAATGTTGACTATAAATCATAAACTAAGCATTTTCCAGCTGAAATAATGAATGTAGTCCTCTTAATTCTTGCTTCTAAAGCATACGCAAGCAGAAATTTCAATGTACAATGATGTTTTTAAAAAAAACAGTCAAAATGTGCTCCACTCGGGCTGAAAACGCTGTTGGGGACATTTCATTAATGTTGACTACAAATCAAAAACTAAGCATTTTTCAGCTGAAATAATGAATGTAGTCCTCTTAATTCTTGCTTCTAAAGCATACGCAAGCAGAAATTTCAATGTACAATGATGTTTTTAAAAAAAACAGTCAAAATGCGCTCCACTCGGGCTGAAAACGCTGTTGGGGACATTTCATTAATGTTGACTATAAATCATAAACTAAGCATTTTTCAGCTGAAATAATGAATGTAGTCCTCTTAATTCTTGCTTCTAAAGCATACGCAAGCAGAAATTTCAATGTACAATGATGTTTTTAAAAAAACGGTCAAAATGTGCTCCACTCGGGCTGAAAACGCTTGTTTGGGACATTACATTAATGTTGACTATAAATCATAAACTAAGCATTTTTCAGCTGAAATAATGAATGTAGTCCTCTTAATTCTTGCTTCTAAAGCATACGCAAGCAGAAATTTCAATGTACAATGATGTTTTTAAAAAAACAGTCAAAATGTGCTCCACTCGGGCTGAAAACGCTTGTTTGGGACATGACATTAATGTTGACTATAAATCATAAACTAAGCATTTTTCAGCTGAAATAATGAATGTAGTCCTCTTAATTCTTGCTTCTAGAGCATACGCAAAAAGAAATTTCAATGTACAATGATGTTTTTAAAAAAACAGTCAAAATGTGCTCCACTCGGGCTGAAAACGCTGTTGGGGACATTTCATTAATGTTGACTATAAATCATAAACTAAGCATTTTTCAGCTGAAATAATGAATGTAGTCCTCTTAATTCTTGCTTCTAAAGCATACGCAAGCAGAAATTTCAATGTACAATGATGTTTTTAAAAAAAGGGTCAAAATGTGCTCCACTCGGGCTGAAAACGCTTGTTTGGAACATTTCATTAATGTTGACTATAAATCATAAACTAAGCATTTTTCAGCTGAAATAATGAATGTAGTCCTCTTAATTCTTGCTTCTAAAGCATACGCAAGCAGAAATTTCAATGTACAATGATGTTTTTAAAAAAACGGTCAAAATGTGCTCCACTCGGGCTGAAAACGCTTGTTCGGAACATTTCCTTAATGTTGACTATAAATCATAAACTAAGCATTTTTCAGCTGAAATAATGAATGTAGTCCTCTTAATTCTTGCTTCTAAAGCATACGCAAGCAGAAATTTCAATGTACAATGATGTTTTTAAAAAAAACAGTCAAAATGCGCTCCACTCGGGCTGAAAACGCTGTTGGGGACATTTCATTAATGTTGACTATAAATCATAAACTAAGCATTTTTCAGCTGAAATAATGAATGTAGTCCTCTTAATTCTTGCTTCTAAAGCATACGCAAGCAGAAATTTCAATGTACAATGATGTTTTTAAAAAAACGGTCAAAATGTGCTCCACTCGGGCTGAAAACGCTTGTTCGGAACATTTCCTTAATGTTGACTATAAATCATAAACTAAGCATTTTTCAGCTGAAATAATGAATGTAGTCCTCTTAATTCTTGCTTCTAAAGCATATGCAAGCAGAAATTTCAATGTACAATGATGTTTTTAAAAAAAACAGTCAAAATGTGCTCCACTCGGGCTGAAAACGCTGTTGGGGACATTTCATTAATGTTGACTACAAATCAAAAACTAAGCATTTTTCAGCTGAAATAATGAATGTAGTCCTCTTAATTCTTGCTTCTAAAGCATTCGCAAGCAGAAATTTCAATGTACAATGATGTTTTTAAAAAAACAGTCAAAATGTGCTCCACTCGGGCTGAAAACGCTGTTGGGGACATTTCATTAATGTTGACTATAAATCATAAACTAAGCATTTTTCAGCTGAAATAATGAATGTAGTCCTCTTAATTCTTGCTTCTAAAGCATACGCAAGCAGAAATTTCAATGTACAATGATGTTTTTAAAAAAACAGTCAAAATGTGCTCCACTCGGGCTGAAAACGCTTGTTTGGGACATGACATTAATGTTGACTATAAATCATAAACTAAGCATTTTTCAGCTGAAATAATGAATGTAGTCCTCTTAATTCTTGCTTCTAAAGCATACGCAAGCAGAAATTTCAATGTACAATGATGTTTTTAAAAAAACGGTCATAATGTGCTCCACTCGGGCTGAAAACGCTTGTTCGGAACATTTCCTTAATGTTGACTATAAATCATAAACTAAGCATTTTTCAGCTGAAATAATGAATGTAGTCCTCTTAATTCTTGCTTCTAAAGCATACGCAAGCAGCAATTTCAATGTACAATGATGTTTTTAAAAAAAACAGTCAAAATGCGCTCCACTCGGGCTGAAAACGCTGTTGGGGACATTTCATTAATGTTGACTATAAATCATAAACTAAGCATTTTTCAGCTGAAATAATGAATGTAGTCCTCTTAATTCTTGCTTCTAAAGCATACGCAAGCAGAAATTTCAATGTACAATGATGTTTTTAAAAAAACGGTCAAAATGTGCTCCACTCGGGCTGAAAAACGCTTGTTTGGGACATTACATTAATGTTGACTATAAATCATAAACTAAGCATTTTTCAGCTGAAATAATGAATGTAGTCCTCTTAATTCTTGCTTCTAAAGCATACGCAAACAGAAATTTCAATGTACAATGATGTTTTTTAAAAAACGGTCAAAATGTGCTCCACTCGGGCTGAAAACGCTTGTTCGGAACATTTCCTTAATGTTGACTATAAATCATAAACTAAGCATTTTTCAGCTGAAATAATGAATGTAGTCCTCTTAATTCTTGCTTCTAAAGCATACGCAAGCAGAAATTTCAATGTACAATGATGTTTTTAAAAAAACAGTCAAAATGTGCTCCACTCGGGCTGAAAACGCTTGTTTGGGACATGACATTAATGTTGACTATAAATCATAAACTAAGCATTTTTCAGCTGAAATAATGAATGTAGTCCTCTTAATTCTTGCTTCTAAAGCATACGCAAGCAGAAATTTCAATGTACAATGATGTTTTTAAAAAAAGGGTCAAAATGTGCTCCACTCGGGCTGAAAACGCTTGTTTGGAACATTTCATTAATGTTGACTATAAATCATAAACTAAGCATTTTTCAGCTGAAATAATGAATGTAGTCCTCTTAATTCTTGCTTCTAAAGCATACGCAAGCAGAAATTTCAATGTACAATGATGTTTTTAAAAAAACAGTCAAAATGTGCTCCACTCGGGCTGAAAACGCTTGTTTGGGACATGACATTAATGTTGACTATAAATCATAAACTAAGCATTTTTCAGCTGAAATAATGAATGTAGTCCTCTTAATTCTTGCTTCTAAAGCATACGCAAGCAGAAATTTCAATGTACAATGATGTTTTTAAAAAAACGGTCATAATGTGCTCCACTCGGGCTGAAAACGCTTGTTCGGAACATTTCCTTAATGTTGACTATAAATCATAAACTAAGCATTTTTCAGCTGAAATAATGAATGTAGTCCTCTTAATTCTTGCTTCTAAAGCATACGCAAGCAGCAATTTCAATGTACAATGATGTTTTTAAAAAAAACAGTCAAAATGCGCTCCACTCGGGCTGAAAACGCTGTTGGGGACATTTCATTAATGTTGACTATAAATCATAAACTAAGCATTTTTCAGCTGAAATAATGAATGTAGTCCTCTTAATTCTTGCTTCTAAAGCATACGCAAGCAGAAATTTCAATGTACAATGATGTTTTTAAAAAAACGGTCAAAATGTGCTCCACTCGGGCTGAAAAACGCTTGTTTGGGACATTACATTAATGTTGACTATAAATCATAAACTAAGCATTTTTCAGCTGAAATAATGAATGTAGTCCTCTTAATTCTTGCTTCTAAAGCATACGCAAACAGAAATTTCAATGTACAATGATGTTTTTTAAAAAACGGTCAAAATGTGCTCCACTCGGGCTGAAAACGCTTGTTCGGAACATTTCCTTAATGTTGACTATAAATCATAAACTAAGCATTTTTCAGCTGAAATAATGAATGTAGTCCTCTTAATTCTTGCTTCTAAAGCATACGCAAGCAGACATTTCAATGTACAATGATGTTTTTAAAAAAACGGTCAAAATGTGCTCCACTCGGGCTGAAAACGCTTGTTTGGGACATTACATTAATGTTGACTATAAATCATAAACTAAGCATTTTTCAGCTGAAATAATGAATGTAGTCCTCTTAATTCTTGCTTCTAAAGCATACGCAAGCAGAAATTTCAATGTACAATGATGTTTTTAAAAAAACAGTCAAAATGTGCTCCACTCGGGCTGAAAACGCTTGTTTGGGACATGACATTAATGTTGACTATAAATCATAAACTAAGCATTTTTCAGCTGAAATAATGAATGTAGTCCTCTTAATTCTTGCTTCTAAAGCATACGCAAGCAGAAATTTCAATGTACAATGATGTTTTTAAAAAAACGGTCAAAATGTGCTCCACTCGGGCTGAAAACGCTTGTTCGGAACATTTCCTTAATGTTGACTATAAATCATAAACTAAGCATTTTTCAGCTGAAATAATGAATGTAGTCCTCTTAATTCTTGCTTCTAAAGCATACGCAAGCAGAAATTTCAATGTACAATGATGTTTTTAAAAAAAACAGTCAAAATGCGCTCCACTCGGGCTGAAAACGCTGTTGGGGACATTTCATTAATGTTGACTATAAATCATAAACTAAGCATTTTTCAGCTGAAATAATGAATGTAGTCCTCTTAATTCTTGCTTCTAAAGCATACGCAAGCAGAAATTTCAATGTACAATGATGTTTTTAAAAAAACAGTCAAAATGTGCTCCACTCGGGCTGAAAACGCTTGTTTGGGACATGACATTAATGTTGACTATAAATCATAAACTAAGCATTTTTCAGCTGAAATAATGAATGTAGTCCTCTTAATTCTTGCTTCTAAAGCATACGCAAGCAGAAATTTCAATGTACAATGATGTTTTTAAAAAAACGGTCAAAATGTGCTCCACTCGGGCTGAAAACGCTTGTTCGGAACATTTCCTTAATGTTGACTATAAATCATAAACTAAGCATTTTTCAGCTGAAATAATGAATGTAGTCCTCTTAATTCTTGCTTCTAAAGCATACGCAAGCAGAAATTTCAATGTACAATGATGTTTTTAAAAAAAACAGTCAAAATGCGCTCCACTCGGGCTGAAAACGCTGTTGGGGACATTTCATTAATGTTGACTATAAATCATAAACTAAGCATTTTTCAGCTGAAATAATGAATGTAGTCCTCTTAATTCTTGCTTCTAAAGCATACGCAAGCAGAAATTTCAATGTACAATGATGTTTTTAAAAAAACGGTCAAAATGTGCTCCACTCGGGCTGAAAACGCTTGTTCGGAACATTTCCTTAATGTTGACTATAAATCATAAACTAAGCATTTTTCAGCTGAAATAATGAATGTAGTCCTCTTAATTCTTGCTTCTAAAGCATACGCAAGCAGAAATTTCAATGTACAATGATGTTTTTAAAAAAAACAGTCAAAATGTGCTCCACTCGGGCTGAAAACGCTGTTGGGGACATTTCATTAATGTTGACTACAAATCAAAAACTAAGCATTTTTCAGCTGAAATAATGAATGTAGTCCTCTTAATTCTTGCTTCTAAAGCATTCGCAAGCAGAAATTTCAATGTACAATGATGTTTTTAAAAAAACAGTCAAAATGTGCTCCACTCGGGCTGAAAACGCTGTTGGGGACATTTCATTAATGTTGACTATAAATCATAAACTAAGCATTTTTCAGCTGAAATAATGAATGTAGTCCTCTTAATTCTTGCTTCTAAAGCATACGCAAGCAGAAATTTCAATGTACAATGATGTTTTTAAAAAAACAGTCAAAATGTGCTCCACTCGGGCTGAAAACGCTTGTTTGGGACATGACATTAATGTTGACTATAAATCATAAACTAAGCATTTTTCAGCTGAAATAATGAATGTAGTCCTCTTAATTCTTGCTTCTAAAGCATACGCAAGCAGAAATTTCAATGTACAATGATGTTTTTAAAAAAACGGTCAAAATGTGCTCCACTCGGGCTGAAAACGCTTGTTCGGAACATTTCCTTAATGTTGACTATAAATCATAAACTAAGCATTTTTCAGCTGAAATAATGAATGTAGTCCTCTTAATTCTTGCTTCTAAAGCATACGCAAGCAGAAATTTCAATGTACAATGATGTTTTTAAAAAAAACAGTCAAAATGCGCTCCACTCGGGCTGAAAACGCTGTTGGGGACATTTCATTAATGTTGACTATAAATCATAAACTATGCATTTTTCAGCTGAAATAATGAATGTAGTCCTCTTAATTCTTGCTTCTAAAGCATACGCAAGCAGAAATTTCAATGTACAATGATGTTTTTAAAAAAACGGTCAAAATGTGCTCCACTCGGGCTGAAAACGCTTGTTTGGGACATTACATTAATGTTGACTATAAATCATAAACTAAGCATTTTTCAGCTGAAATAATGAATGTAGTCCTCTTAATTCTTGCTTCTAAAGCATACGCAAACAGAAATTTCAATGTACAATGATGTTTTTTAAAAAACGGTCAAAATGTGCTCCACTCGGGCTGAAAACGCTTGTTCGGAACATTTCCTTAATGTTGACTATAAATCATAAACTAAGCATTTTTCAGCTGAAATAATGAATGTAGTCCTCTTAATTCTTGCTTCTAAAGCATACGCAAGCAGAAATTTCAATGTACAATGATGTTTTTAAAAAAAACAGTCAAAATGTGCTCCACTCGGGCTGAAAACGCTGTTGGGGACATTTCATTAATGTTGACTATAAATCAAAAACTAAGCATTTTTCAGCTGAAATAATGAATGTAGTCCTCTTAATTCTTGCTTCTAAAGCATACGCAAGCAGAAATTTCAATGTACAATGATGTTTTTAAAAAAAACAGTCAAAATGTGCTCCACTCGGGCTGAAAACGCTGTTGGGGACATTTCATTAATGTTGACTATAAATCATAAACTAAGCATTTTTCAGCTGAAATAATGAATGTAGTCCTCTTAATTCTTGCTTCTAAAGCATACGCAAGCAGACATTTCAATGTACAATGATGTTTTTAAAAAAACGGTCAAAATGTGCTCCACTCGGGCTGAAAACGCTTGTTTGGGACATTACATTAATGTTGACTATAAATCATAAACTAAGCATTTTTCAGCTGAAATAATGAATGTAGTCCTCTTAATTCTTGCTTCTAAAGCATACGCAAGCAGAAATTTCAATGTACAATGATGTTTTTAAAAAAACGGTCAAAATGTGCTCCACTCGGGCTGAAAACGCTTGTTCGGAACATTTCCTTAATGTTGACTATAAATCATAAACTAAGCATTTTTCAGCTGAAATAATGAATGTAGTCCTCTTAATTCTTGCTTCTAAAGCATACGCAAGCAGAAATTTCAATGTACAATGATGTTTTTAAAAAAAACAGTCAAAATGCGCTCCACTCGGGCTGAAAACGCTGTTGGGGACATTTCATTAATGTTGACTATAAATCATAAACTAAGCATTTTTCAGCTGAAATAATGAATGTAGTCCTCTTAATTCTTGCTTCTAAAGCATACGCAAGCAGAAATTTCAATGTACAATGATGTTTTTAAAAAAACGGTCAAAATGTGCTCCACTCGGGCTGAAAACGCTTGTTCGGAACATTTCCTTAATGTTGACTATAAATCATAAACTAAGCATTTTTCAGCTGAAATAATGAATGTAGTCCTCTTAATTCTTGCTTCTAAAGCATACGCAAGCAGAAATTTCAATGTACAATGATGTTTTTAAAAAAAACAGTCAAAATGTGCTCCACTCGGGCTGAAAACGCTGTTGGGGACATTTCATTAATGTTGACTACAAATCAAAAACTAAGCATTTTTCAGCTGAAATAATGAATGTAGTCCTCTTAATTCTTGCTTCTAAAGCATTCGCAAGCAGAAATTTCAATGTACAATGATGTTTTTAAAAAAACAGTCAAAATGTGCTCCACTCGGGCTGAAAACGCTGTTGGGGACATTTCATTAATGTTGACTATAAATCATAAACTAAGCATTTTTCAGCTGAAATAATGAATGTAGTCCTCTTAATTCTTGCTTCTAAAGCATACGCAAGCAGAAATTTCAATGTACAATGATGTTTTTAAAAAAACAGTCAAAATGTGCTCCACTCGGGCTGAAAACGCTTGTTTGGGACATGACATTAATGTTGACTATAAATCATAAACTAAGCATTTTTCAGCTGAAATAATGAATGTAGTCCTCTTACTTCTTGCTTCTAAAGCATACGCAAGCAGAAATTTCAATGTACAATGATGTTTTTAAAAAAACGGTCAAAATGTGCTCCACTCGGGCTGAAAACGCTTGTTCGGAACATTTCCTTAATGTTGACTATAAATCATAAACTAAGCATTTTTCAGCTGAAATAATGAATGTAGTCCTCTTAATTCTTGCTTCTAAAGCATACGCAAGCAGAAATTTCAATGTACAATGATGTTTTTAAAAAAAACAGTCAAAATGTGCTCCACTCGGGCTGAAAACGCTGTTGGGGACATTTCCTTAATGTTGACTATAAATCATAAACTAAGCATTTTTCAGCTGAAATAATGAATGTAGTCCTCTTAATTCTTGCTTCTAAAGCATACGCAAACAGAAATTTCAATGTACAATGATGTTTTTAAAAAAACGGTCAAAATGTGCTCCACTCGGGCTGAAAACGCTTGTTCGGAACATTTCCTTAATGTTGACTATAAATCATAAACTAAGCATTTTTCAGCTGAAATAATGAATGTAGTCCTCTTAATTCTTGCTTCTAAAGCATACGCAAGCAGAAATTTCAATGTACAATGATGTTTTTAAAAAAAACAGTCAAAATGCGCTCCACTCGGGCTGAAAACGCTGTTGGGGACATTTCATTAATGTTGACTACAAATCAAAAACTAAGCATTTTTCAGCTGAAATAATGAATGTAGTCCTCTTAATTCTTGCTTCTAAAGCATACGCAAGCAGAAATTTCAATGTACAATGATGTTTTTAAAAAAAGGGTCAAAATGTGCTCCACTCGGGCTGAAAACGCTTGTTTGGAACATTTCATTAATGTTGACTATAAATCATAAACTAAGCATTTTTCAGCTGAAATAATGAATGTAGTCCTCTTAATTCTTGCTTCTAAAGCATACGCAAGCAGAAATTTCAATGTACAATGATGTTTTTAAAAAAAACAGTCAAAATGTGCTCCACTCGGGCTGAAAACGCTGTTGGGGACATTTCATTAATGTTGACTACAAATCAAAAACTAAGCATTTTTCAGCTGAAATAATGAATGTAGTCCTCTTAATTCTTGCTTCTAAAGCATACGCAAGCAGAAATTTCAATGTACAATGATGTTTTTAAAAAAAACGGTCAAAATGTGCTCCACTCGGGCTGAAAACGCTTGTTCGGAACATTTCCTTAATGTTGACTATAAATCATAAACTAAGCATTTTTCAGCTGAAATAATGAATGTAGTCCTCTTAATTCTTGCTTCTAAAGCATACGCAAGCAGAAATTTCAATGTACAATGATGTTTTTAAAAAAAACAGTCAAAATGCGCTCCACTCGGGCTGAAAACGCTGTTGGGGACATTTCATTAATGTTGACTATAAATCATAAACTAAGCATTTTTCAGCTGAAATAATGAATGTAGTCCTCTTAATTCTTGCTTCTAAAGCATACGCAAGCAGAAATTTCAATGTACAATGATGTTTTTAAAAAAACGGTCAAAATGTGCTCCACTCGGGCTGAAAACGCTTGTTCGGAACATTTCCTTAATGTTGACTATAAATCATAAACTAAGCATTTTTCAGCTGAAATAATGAATGTAGTCCTCTTAATTCTTGCTTCTAAAGCATACGCAAGCAGAAATTTCAATGTACAATGATGTTTTTAAAAAAAACAGTCAAAATGTGCTCCACTCGGGCTGAAAACGCTGTTGGGGACATTTCATTAATGTTGACTACAAATCAAAAACTAAGCATTTTTCAGCTGAAATAATGAATGTAGTCCTCTTAATTCTTGCTTCTAAAGCATTCGCAAGCAGAAATTTCAATGTACAATGATGTTTTTAAAAAAACAGTCAAAATGTGCTCCACTCGGGCTGAAAACGCTGTTGGGGACATTTCATTAATGTTGACTATAAATCATAAACTAAGCATTTTTCAGCTGAAATAATGAATGTAGTCCTCTTAATTCTTGCTTCTAAAGCATACGCAAGCAGAAATTTCAATGTACAATGATGTTTTTAAAAAAACAGTCAAAATGTGATCCACTCGGGCTGAAAACGCTTGTTTGGGACATGACATTAATGTTGACTATAAATCATAAACTCAGCATTTTTCAGCTGAAATAATGAATGTAGTCCTCTTAATTCTTGCTTCTAAAGCATACGCAAGCAGAAATTTCAATGTACAATGATGTTTTTAAAAAAACGGTCAAAATGTGCTCCACTCGGGCTGAAAACGCTTGTTCGGAACATTTCCTTAATGTTGACTATAAATCATAAACTAAGCATTTTTCAGCTGAAATAATGAATGTAGTCCTCTTAATTCTTGCTTCTAAAGCATAAGCAAGCAGAAATTTTAATGTACAATGATGTTTTAAAAAAACAGTCAAAATGTGCTCCACTCGGGCTGAAAACGCTTGTTTGGGACATGACATTAATGTTGACTATAAATCATAAACTAAGCATTTTTCAGCTGAAATAATGAATGTAGTCCTCTTAATTCTTGCTTCTAAAGCATACGCAAGCAGAAATTTCAATGTACAATGATGTTTTTAAAAAAAGGGTCAAAATGTGCTCCACTCGGGCTGAAAACGCTTGTTTGGAACATTTCATTAATGTTGACTATAAATCATAAACTAAGCATTTTTCAGCTGAAATAATGAATGTAGTCCTCTTAATTCTCGCTTCTAAAGCATACGCAAGCAGAAATTTCAATGTACAATGATGTTTTTAAAAAAACAGTCAAAATGTGCTCCACTCGGGCTGAAAACGCTTGTTTGGGACATGACATTAATGTTAACTATAAATCATAAACTAAGCATTTTTCAGCTGAAATAATGAATGTAGTCCTCTTAATTCTTGCTTCTAAAGCATACGCAAGCAGAAATTTCAATGTACAATGATGTTTTTAAAAAAAGGGTCAAAATGTGCTCCACTCGGGCTGAAAACGCTTGTTTGGAACATTTCATTAATGTTGACTATAAATCATAAACTAAGCATTTTTCAGCTGAAATAATGAATGTAGTCCTCTTAATTCTTGCTTCTAAAGCATACGCAAGCAGAAATTTCAATGTACAATGATGTTTTTAAAAAAAACAGTCAAAATGTGCTCCACTCGGGCTGAAAACGCTGTTGGGGACATTTCATTAATGTTGACTATAAATCAAAAACTAAGCATTTTTCAGCTGAAATAATGAATGTAGTCCTCTTAATTCTTGCTTCTAAAGCATACGCAAGCAGAAATTTCAATGTACAATGATGTTTTTAAAAAAACAGTCAAAATGTGCTCCACTCGGGCTGAAAACGCTGTTGGGGACATTTCATTAATGTTGACTATAAATCATAAACTAAGCATTTTTCAGCTGAAATAATGAATGTAGTCCTCTTAATTCTTGCTTCTAAAGCATACGCAAGCAGAAATTTCAATGTACAATGATGTTTTTAAAAAAACGGTCAAAATGTGCTCCACTCGGGCTGAAAACGCTTGTTTGGGACATTACATTAATGTTGACTATAAATCATAAACTAAGCATTTTTCAGCTGAAATAATGAATGTAGTCCTCTTAATTCTTGCTTCTAAAGCATACGCAAACAGAAATTTCAATGTACAATGATGTTTTTTAAAAAACGGTCAAAATGTGCTCCACTCGGGCTGAAAACGCTTGTTCGGAACATTTCCTTAATGTTGACTATAAATCATAAACTAAGCATTTTTCAGCTGAAATAATGAATGTAGTCCTCTTAATTCTTGCTTCTAAAGCATACGCAAGCAGAAATTTCAATGTACAATGATGTTTTTAAAAAAAACAGTCAAAATGCGCTCCACTCGGGCTGAAAACGCTGTTGGGGACATTTCATTAATGTTGACTACAAATCAAAAACTAAGCATTTTTCAGCTGAAATAATGAATGTAGTCCTCTTAATTCTTGCTTCTAAAGCATACGCAAACAGAAATTTCAATGTACAATGATGTTTTTTAAAAAACGGTCAAAATGTGCTCCACTCGGGCTGAAAACGCTTGTTTGGGACATTACATTAATGTTGACTATAAATCATAAACTAAGCATTTTTCAGCTGAAATAATGAATGTAGTCCTCTTAATTCTTGCTTCTAAAGCATACGCAAGCAGAAATTTCAATGTACAATGATGTTTTTAAAAAAACAGTCAAAATGTGCTCCACTCGGGCTGAAAACGCTTGTTTGGGACATGACATTAATGTTGACTATAAATCATAAACTAAGCATTTTTCAGCTGAAATAATGAATGTAGTCCTCTTAATTCTTGCTTCTAAAGCATACGCAAGCAGAAATTTCAATGTACAATGATGTTTTTAAAAAAACGGTCAAAATGTGCTCCACTCGGGCTGAAAACGCTTGTTCGGAACATTTCCTTAATGTTGACTATAAATCATAAACTAAGCATTTTTCAGCTGAAATAATGAATGTAGTCCTCTTAATTCTTGCTTCTAAAGCATACGCAAGCAGAAATTTCAATGTACAATGATGTTTTTAAAAAAAACAGTCAAAATGCGCTCCACTCGGGCTGAAAACGCTGTTGGGGACATTTCATTAATGTTGACTATAAATCATAAACTAAGCATTTTTCAGCTGAAATAATGAATGTAGTCCTCTTAATTCTTGCTTCTAAAGCATACGCAAGCAGAAATTTCAATGTACAATGATGTTTTTAAAAAAACGGTCAAAATGTGCTCCACTCGGGCTGAAAACGCTTGTTCGGAACATTTCCTTAATGTTGACTATAAATCATAAACTAAGCATTTTTCAGCTGAAATAATGAATGTAGTCCTCTTAATTCTTGCTTCTAAAGCATACGCAAGCAGAAATTTCAATGTACAATGATGTTTTTAAAAAAAACAGTCAAAATGCGCTCCACTCGGGCTGAAAACGCTGTTGGGGACATTTCATTAATGTTGACTATAAATCATAAACTAAGCATTTTTCAGCTGAAATAATGAATGTAGTCCTCTTAATTCTTGCTTCTAAAGCATACGCAAGCAGAAATTTCAATGTACAATGATGTTTTTAAAAAAACAGTCAAAATGTGCTCCACTCGGGCTGAAAACGCTTGTTTGGGACATGACATTAATGTTGACTATAAATCATAAACTAAGCATTTTTCAGCTGAAATAATGAATGTAGTCCTCTTAATTCTTGCTTCTAAAGCATACGCAAGCAGAAATTTCAATGTACAATGATGTTTTTAAAAAAACGGTCAAAATGTGCTCCACTCGGGCTGAAAACGCTTGTTCGGAACATTTCCTTAATGTTGACTATAAATCATAAACTAAGCATTTTTCAGCTGAAATAATGAATGTAGTCCTCTTAATTCTTGCTTCTAAAGCATACGCAAGCAGAAATTTCAATGTACAATGATGTTTTTAAAAAAAACAGTCAAAATGCGCTCCACTCGGGCTGAAAACGCTGTTGGGGACATTTCATTAATGTTGACTATAAATCATAAACTAAGCATTTTTCAGCTGAAATAATGAATGTAGTCCTCTTAATTCTTGCTTCTAAAGCATACGCAAGCAGAAATTTCAATGTACAATGATGTTTTTAAAAAAACGGTCAAAATGTGCTCCACTCGGGCTGAAAACGCTTGTTCGGAACATTTCCTTAATGTTGACTATAAATCATAAACTAAGCATTTTTCAGCTGAAATAATGAATGTAGTCCTCTTAATTCTTGCTTCTAAAGCATACGCAAGCAGAAATTTCAATGTACAATGATGTTTTTAAAAAAACGGTCAAAATGTGCTCCACTCGGGCTGAAAACGCTTGTTCGGAACATTTCCTTAATGTTGACTATAAATCATAAACTAAGCATTTTTCAGCTGAAATAATGAATGTAGTCCTCTTAATTCTTGCTTCTAAAGCATACGCAAGCAGAAATTTCAATGTACAATGATGTTTTTAAAAAAAACAGTCAAAATGTGCTCCACTCGGGCTGAAAACGCTGTTGGGGACATTTCATTAATGTTGACTACAAATCAAAAACTAAGCATTTTTCAGCTGAAATAATGAATGTAGTCCTCTTAATTCTTGCTTCTAAAGCATACGCAAACAGAAATTTCAATGTACAATGATGTTTTTTAAAAAACGGTCAAAATGTGCTCCACTCGGGCTGAAAACGCTTGTTTGGGACATTACATTAATGTTGACTATAAATCATAAACTAAGCATTTTTCAGCTGAAATAATGAATGTAGTCCTCTTAATTCTTGCTTCTAAAGCATACGCAAGCAGAAATTTCAATGTACAATGATGTTTTTAAAAAAACAGTCAAAATGTGCTCCACTCGGGCTGAAAACGCTTGTTTGGGACATGACATTAATGTTGACTATAAATCATAAACTAAGCATTTTTCAGCTGAAATAATGAATGTAGTCCTCTTAATTCTTGCTTCTAAAGCATACGCAAGCAGAAATTTCAATGTACAATGATGTTTTTAAAAAAACGGTCAAAATGTGCTCCACTCGGGCTGAAAACGCTTGTTCGGAACATTTCCTTAATGTTGACTATAAATCATAAACTAAGCATTTTTCAGCTGAAATAATGAATGTAGTCCTCTTAATTCTTGCTTCTAAAGCATACGCAAGCAGAAATTTCAATGTACAATGATGTTTTTAAAAAAAACAGTCAAAATGCGCTCCACTCGGGCTGAAAACGCTGTTGGGGACATTTCATTAATGTTGACTATAAATCATAAACTAAGCATTTTTCAGCTGAAATAATGAATGTAGTCCTCTTAATTCTTGCTTCTAAAGCATACGCAAGCAGAAATTTCAATGTACAATGATGTTTTTAAAAAAACGGTCAAAATGTGCTCCACTCGGGCTGAAAACGCTTGTTCGGAACATTTCCTTAATGTTGACTATAAATCATAAACTAAGCATTTTTCAGCTGAAATAATGAATGTAGTCCTCTTAATTCTTGCTTCTAAAGCATACGCAAGCAGAAATTTCAATGTACAATGATGTTTTTAAAAAAAACAGTCAAAATGCGCTCCACTCGGGCTGAAAACGCTGTTGGGGACATTTCATTAATGTTGACTATAAATCATAAACTAAGCATTTTTCAGCTGAAATAATGAATGTAGTCCTCTTAATTCTTGCTTCTAAAGCATACGCAAGCAGAAATTTCAATGTACAATGATGTTTTTAAAAAAACAGTCAAAATGTGCTCCACTCGGGCTGAAAACGCTTGTTTGGGACATGACATTAATGTTGACTATAAATCATAAACTAAGCATTTTTCAGCTGAAATAATGAATGTAGTCCTCTTAATTCTTGCTTCTAAAGCATACGCAAGCAGAAATTTCAATGTACAATGATGTTTTTAAAAAAACGGTCAAAATGTGCTCCACTCGGGCTGAAAACGCTTGTTCGGAACATTTCCTTAATGTTGACTATAAATCATAAACTAAGCATTTTTCAGCTGAAATAATGAATGTAGTCCTCTTAATTCTTGCTTCTAAAGCATACGCAAGCAGAAATTTCAATGTACAATGATGTTTTTAAAAAAAACAGTCAAAATGCGCTCCACTCGGGCTGAAAACGCTGTTGGGGACATTTCATTAATGTTGACTATAAATCATAAACTAAGCATTTTTCAGCTGAAATAATGAATGTAGTCCTCTTAATTCTTGCTTCTAAAGCATACGCAAGCAGAAATTTCAATGTACAATGATGTTTTTAAAAAAACGGTCAAAATGTGCTCCACTCGGGCTGAAAACGCTTGTTCGGAACATTTCCTTAATGTTGACTATAAATCATAAACTAAGCATTTTTCAGCTGAAATAATGAATGTAGTCCTCTTAATTCTTGCTTCTAAAGCATACGCAAGCAGAAATTTCAATGTACAATGATGTTTTTAAAAAAAACAGTCAAAATGTGCTCCACTCGGGCTGAAAACGCTGTTGGGGACATTTCATTAATGTTGACTACAAATCAAAAACTAAGCATTTTTCAGCTGAAATAATGAATGTAGTCCTCTTAATTCTTGCTTCTAAAGCATTCGCAAGCAGAAATTTCAATGTACAATGATGTTTTTAAAAAAACAGTCAAAATGTGCTCCACTCGGGCTGAAAACGCTGTTGGGGACATTTCATTAATGTTGACTATAAATCATAAACTAAGCATTTTTCAGCTGAAATAATGAATGTAGTCCTCTTAATTCTTGCTTCTAAAGCATACGCAAGCAGAAATTTCAATGTACAATGATGTTTTTAAAAAAACGGTCAAAATGTGCTCCACTCGGGCTGAAAACGCTTGTTTGGGACATGACATTAATGTTGACTATAAATCATAAACTAAGCATTTTTCAGCTGAAATAATGAATGTAGTCCTCTTAATTCTTGCTTCTAAAGCATACGCAAGCAGAAATTTCAATGTACAATGATGTTTTTAAAAAAACGGTCAAAATGTGCTCCACTCGGGCTGAAAACGCTTGTTCGGAACATTTCCTTAATGTTGACTATAAATCATAAACTAAGCATTTTTCAGCTGAAATAATGAATGTAGTCCTCTTAATTCTTGCTTCTAAAGCATACGCAAGCAGAAATTTCAATGTACAATGATGTTTTTAAAAAAAACAGTCAAAATGCGCTCCACTCGGGCTGAAAACGCTGTTGGGGACATTTCATTAATGTTGACTATAAATCATAAACTATGCATTTTTCAGCTGAAATAATGAATGTAGTCCTCTTAATTCTTGCTTCTAAAGCATACGCAAGCAGAAATTTCAATGTACAATGATGTTTTTAAAAAAACGGTCAAAATGTGCTCCACTCGGGCTGAAAACGCTTGTTTGGGACATTACATTAATGTTGACTATAAATCATAAACTAAGCATTTTTCAGCTGAAATAATGAATGTAGTCCTCTTAATTCTTGCTTCTAAAGCATACGCAAACAGAAATTTCAATGTACAATGATGTTTTTTAAAAAACGGTCAAAATGTGCTCCACTCGGGCTGAAAACGCTTGTTCGGAACATTTCCTTAATGTTGACTATAAATCATAAACTAAGCATTTTTCAGCTGAAATAATGAATGTAGTCCTCTTAATTCTTGCTTCTAAAGCATACGCAAGCAGAAATTTCAATGTACAATGATGTTTTTAAAAAAAACAGTCAAAATGTGCTCCACTCGGGCTGAAAACGCTGTTGGGGACATTTCATTAATGTTGACTACAAATCAAAAACTAAGCATTTTTCAGCTGAAATAATGAATGTAGTCCTCTTAATTCTTGCTTCTAAAGCATACGCAAGCAGAAATTTCAATGTACAATGATGTTTTTAAAAAAAACAGTCAAAATGTGCTCCACTCGGGCTGAAAACGCTGTTGGGGACATTTCATTAATGTTGACTATAAATCATAAACTAAGCATTTTTCAGCTGAAATAATGAATGTAGTCCTCTTAATTCTTGCTTCTAAAGCATACGCAAGCAGAAATTTCAATGTACAATGATGTTTTTAAAAAAACGGTCAAAATGTGCTCCACTCGGGCTGAAAACGCTTGTTCGGAACATTTCCTTAATGTTGACTATAAATCATAAACTAAGCATTTTTCAGCTGAAATAATGAATGTAGTCCTCTTAATTCTTGCTTCTAAAGCATACGCAAGCAGAAATTTCAATGTACAATGATGTTTTTAAAAAAAACAGTCAAAATGTGCTCCACTCGGGCTGAAAACGCTGTTGGGGACATTTCCTTAATGTTGACTATAAATCATAAACTAAGCATTTTTCAGCTGAAATAATGAATGTAGTCCTCTTAATTCTTGCTTCTAAAGCATACGCAAACAGAAATTTCAATGTACAATGATGTTTTTAAAAAAACGGTCAAAATGTGCTCCACTCGGGCTGAAAACGCTTGTTCGGAACATTTCCTTAATGTTGACTATAAATCATAAACTAAGCATTTTTCAGCTGAAATAATGAATGTAGTCCTCTTAATTCTTGCTTCTAAAGCATACGCAAGCAGAAATTTCAATGTACAATGATGTTTTTAAAAAAAACAGTCAAAATGCGCTCCACTCGGGCTGAAAACGCTGTTGGGGACATTTCATTAATGTTGACTACAAATCAAAAACTAAGCATTTTTCAGCTGAAATAATGAATGTAGTCCTCTTAATTCTTGCTTCTAAAGCATACGCAAGCAGAAATTTCAATGTACAATGATGTTTTTAAAAAAAGGGTCAAAATGTGCTCCACTCGGGCTGAAAACGCTTGTTTGGAACATTTCATTAATGTTGACTATAAATCATAAACTAAGCATTTTTCAGCTGAAATAATGAATGTAGTCCTCTTAATTCTTGCTTCTAAAGCATACGCAAGCAGAAATTTCAATGTACAATGATGTTTTTAAAAAAAACAGTCAAAATGTGCTCCACTCGGGCTGAAAACGCTGTTGGGGACATTTCATTAATGTTGACTACAAATCAAAAACTAAGCATTTTTCAGCTGAAATAATGAATGTAGTCCTCTTAATTCTTGCTTCTAAAGCATACGCAAGCAGAAATTTCAATGTACAATGATGTTTTTAAAAAAAACGGTCAAAATGTGCTCCACTCGGGCTGAAAACGCTTGTTCGGAACATTTCCTTAATGTTGACTATAAATCATAAACTAAGCATTTTTCAGCTGAAATAATGAATGTAGTCCTCTTAATTCTTGCTTCTAAAGCATACGCAAGCAGAAATTTCAATGTACAATGATGTTTTTAAAAAAAACAGTCAAAATGCGCTCCACTCGGGCTGAAAACGCTGTTGGGGACATTTCATTAATGTTGACTATAAATCATAAACTAAGCATTTTTCAGCTGAAATAATGAATGTAGTCCTCTTAATTCTTGCTTCTAAAGCATACGCAAGCAGAAATTTCAATGTACAATGATGTTTTTAAAAAAAGGGTCAAAATGTGCTCCACTCGGGCTGAAAACGCTTGTTTGGAACATTTCATTAATGTTGACTATAAATCATAAACTAAGCATTTTTCAGCTGAAATAATGAATGTAGTCCTCTTAATTCTTGCTTCTAAAGCATACGCAAGCAGAAATTTCAATGTACAATGATGTTTTTAAAAAAAACAGTCAAAATGTGCTCCACTCGGGCTGAAAACGCTGTTGGGGACATTTCATTAATGTTGACTATAAATCAAAAACTAAGCATTTTTCAGCTGAAATAATGAATGTAGTCCTCTTAATTCTTGCTTCTAAAGCATACGCAAGCAGAAATTTCAATGTACAATGATGTTTTTAAAAAAACAGTCAAAATGTGCTCCACTCGGGCTGAAAACGCTGTTGGGGACATTTCATTAATGTTGACTATAAATCATAAACTAAGCATTTTTCAGCTGAAATAATGAATGTAGTCCTCTTAATTCTTGCTTCTAAAGCATACGCAAGCAGAAATTTCAATGTACAATGATGTTTTTAAAAAAACGGTCAAAATGTGCTCCACTCGGGCTGAAAACGCTTGTTTGGGACATTACATTAATGTTGACTATAAATCATAAACTAAGCATTTTTCAGCTGAAATAATGAATGTAGTCCTCTTAATTCTTGCTTCTAAAGCATACGCAAACAGAAATTTCAATGTACAATGATGTTTTTTAAAAAACGGTCAAAATGTGCTCCACTCGGGCTGAAAACGCTTGTTCGGAACATTTCCTTAATGTTGACTATAAATCATAAACTAAGCATTTTTCAGCTGAAATAATGAATGTAGTCCTCTTAATTCTTGCTTCTAAAGCATACGCAAGCAGAAATTTCAATGTACAATGATGTTTTTAAAAAAAACAGTCAAAATGTGCTCCACTCGGGCTGAAAACGCTGTTGGGGACATTTCATTAATGTTGACTACAAATCAAAAACTAAGCATTTTTCAGCTGAAATAATGAATGTAGTCCTCTTAATTCTTGCTTCTAAAGCATACGCAAGCAGAAATTTCAATGTACAATGATGTTTTTAAAAAAAACAGTCAAAATGCGCTCTACTCGGGCTGAAAACGCTGTTGGGGACATTTCATTAATGTTGACTATAAATCATAAACTAAGCATTTTTCAGCTGAAATAATGAATGTAGTCCTCTTAATTCTTGCTTCTAAAGCATACGCAAGCAGAAATTTCAATGTACAATGATGTTTTTAAAAAAACGGTCAAAATGTGCTCCACTCGGGCTGAAAACGCTTGTTTGGGACATTACATTAATGTTGACTATAAATCATAAACTAAGCATTTTTCAGCTGAAATAATGAATGTAGTCCTCTTAATTCTTGCTTCTAAAGCATACGCAAGCAGAAATTTCAATGTACAATGATGTTTTTAAAAAAACAGTCAAAATGTGCTCCACTCGGGCTGAAAACGCTTGTTTGGGACATGACATTAATGTTGACTATAAATCATAAACTAAGCATTTTTCAGCTGAAATAATGAATGTAGTCCTCTTAATTCTTGCTTCTAAAGCATACGCAAGCAGAAATTTCAATGTACAATGATGTTTTTAAAAAAACGGTCAAAATGTGCTCCACTCGGGCTGAAAACGCTTGTTCGGAACATTTCCTTAATGTTGACTATAAATCATAAACTAAGCATTTTTCAGCTGAAATAATGAATGTAGTCCTCTTAATTCTTGCTTCTAAAGCATACGCAAGCAGAAATTTCAATGTACAATGATGTTTTTAAAAAAAACAGTCAAAATGCGCTCCACTCGGGCTGAAAACGCTGTTGGGGACATTTCATTAATGTTGACTATAAATCATAAACTAAGCATTTTTCAGCTGAAATAATGAATGTAGTCCTCTTAATTCTTGCTTCTAAAGCATACGCAAGCAGAAATTTCAATGTACAATGATGTTTTTAAAAAAACGGTCAAAATGTGCTCCACTCGGGCTGAAAACGCTTGTTCGGAACATTTCCTTAATGTTGACTATAAATCATAAACTAAGCATTTTTCAGCTGAAATAATGAATGTAGTCCTCTTAATTCTTGCTTCTAAAGCATACGCAAGCAGAAATTTCAATGTACAATGATGTTTTTAAAAAAAACAGTCAAAATGTGCTCCACTCGGGCTGAAAACGCTGTTGGGGACATTTCATTAATGTTGACTACAAATCAAAAACTAAGCATTTTTCAGCTGAAATAATGAATGTAGTCCTCTTAATTCTTGCTTCTAAAGCATTCGCAAGCAGAAATTTCAATGTACAATGATGTTTTTAAAAAAACAGTCAAAATGTGCTCCACTCGGGCTGAAAACGCTGTTGGGGACATTTCATTAATGTTGACTATAAATCATAAACTAAGCATTTTTCAGCTGAAATAATGAATGTAGTCCTCTTAATTCTTGCTTCTAAAGCATACGCAAGCAGAAATTTCAATGTACAATGATGTTTTTAAAAAAACAGTCAAAATGTGCTCCACTCGGGCTGAAAACGCTTGTTTGGGACATGACATTAATGTTGACTATAAATCATAAACTAAGCATTTTTCAGCTGAAATAATGAATGTAGTCCTCTTAATTCTTGCTTCTAAAGCATACGCAAGCAGAAATTTCAATGTACAATGATGTTTTTAAAAAAACGGTCAAAATTGTGCTCCACTCGGGCTGAAAACCCTTGTTCGGAACATTTCCTTAATGTTGACTATAAATCATAAACTAAGCATTTTTCAGCTGAAATAATGAATGTAGTCCTCTTAATTCTTGCTTCTAAAGCATACGCAAGCAGAAATTTCAATGTACAATGATGTTTTTAAAAAAAACAGTCAAAATGCGCTCCACTCGGGCTGAAAACGCTGTTGGGGACATTTCATTAATGTTGACTATAAATCATAAACTAAGCATTTTTCAGCTGAAATAATGAATGTAGTCCTCTTAATTCTTGCTTCTAAAGCATACGCAAGCAGAAATTTCAATGTACAATGATGTTTTTAAAAAAACGGTCAAAATGTGCTCCACTCGGGCTGAAAACGCTTGTTTGGGACATTACATTAATGTTGACTATAAATCATAAACTAAGCATTTTTCAGCTGAAATAATGAATGTAGTCCTCTTAATTCTTGCTTCTAAAGCATACGCAAACAGAAATTTCAATGTACAATGATGTTTTTTAAAAAACGGTCAAAATGTGCTCCACTCGGGCTGAAAACGCTTGTTCGGAACATTTCCTTAATGTTGACTATAAATCATAAACTAAGCATTTTTCAGCTGAAATAATGAATGTAGTCCTCTTAATTCTTGCTTCTAAAGCATACGCAAGCAGAAATTTCAATGTACAATGATGTTTTTAAAAAAAACAGTCAAAATGTGCTCCACTCGGGCTGAAAACGCTGTTGGGGACATTTCATTAATGTTGACTACAAATCAAAAACTAAGCATTTTTCAGCTGAAATAATGAATGTAGTCCTCTTAATTCTTGCTTCTAAAGCATACGCAAGCAGAAATTTCAATGTACAATGATGTTTTTAAAAAAAACAGTCAAAATGTGCTCCACTCGGGCTGAAAACGCTGTTGGGGACATTTCATTAATGTTGACTATAAATCATAAACTAAGCATTTTTCAGCTGAAATAATGAATGTAGTCCTCTTAATTCTTGCTTCTAAAGCATACGCAAGCAGACATTTCAATGTACAATGATGTTTTTAAAAAAACGGTCAAAATGTGCTCCACTCGGGCTGAAAACGCTTGTTTGGGACATTACATTAATGTTGACTATAAATCATAAACTAAGCATTTTTCAGCTGAAATAATGAATGTAGTCCTCTTAATTCTTGCTTCTAAAGCATACGCAAGCAGAAATTTCAATGTACAATGATGTTTTTAAAAAAACAGTCAAAATGTGCTCCACTCGGGCTGAAAACGCTTGTTTGGGACATGACATTAATGTTGACTATAAATCATAAACTAAGCATTTTTCAGCTGAAATAATGAATGTAGTCCTCTTAATTCTTGCTTCTAAAGCATACGCAAGCAGAAATTTCAATGTACAATGATGTTTTTAAAAAAACGGTCAAAATGTGCTCCACTCGGGCTGAAAACGCTTGTTCGGAACATTTCCTTAATGTTGACTATAAATCATAAACTAAGCATTTTTCAGCTGAAATAATGAATGTAGTCCTCTTAATTCTTGCTTCTAAAGCATACGCAAGCAGAAATTTCAATGTACAATGATGTTTTTAAAAAAAACAGTCAAAATGCGCTCCACTCGGGCTGAAAACGCTGTTGGGGACATTTCATTAATGTTGACTATAAATCATAAACTAAGCATTTTTCAGCTGAAATAATGAATGTAGTCCTCTTAATTCTTGCTTCTAAAGCATACGCAAGCAGAAATTTCAATGTACAATGATGTTTTTAAAAAAACGGTCAAAATGTGCTCCACTCGGGCTGAAAACGCTTGTTCGGAACATTTCCTTAATGTTGACTATAAATCATAAACTAAGCATTTTTCAGCTGAAATAATGAATGTAGTCCTCTTAATTCTTGCTTCTAAAGCATTCGCAAGCAGAAATTTCAATGTACAATGATGTTTTTAAAAAAACAGTCAAAATGTGCTCCACTCGGGCTGAAAACGCTGTTGGGGACATTTCATTAATGTTGACTATAAATCATAAACTAAGCATTTTTTAGCTGAAATAATGAATGTAGTCCTCTTAATTCTTGCTTCTAAAGCATACGCAAGCAGAAATTTCAATGTACAATGATGTTTTTAAAAAAACGGTCAAAATGTGCTCCACTCGGGCTGAAAACGCTTGTTTGGGACATGACATTAATGTTGACTATAAATCATAAACTAAGCATTTTTCAGCTGAAATAATGAATGTAGTCCTCTTAATTCTTGCTTCTAAAGCATACGCAAGCAGAAATTTCAATGTACAATGATGTTTTTAAAAAAACGGTCAAAATGTGCTCCACTCGGGCTGAAAACGCTTGTTCGGAACATTTCCTTAATGTTGACTATAAATCATAAACTAAGCATTTTTCAGCTGAAATAATGAATGTAGTCCTCTTAATTCTTGCTTCTAAAGCATACGCAAGCAGAAATTTCAATGTACAATGATGTTTTTAAAAAAAACAGTCAAAATGCGCTCCACTCGGGCTGAAAACGCTGTTGGGGACATTTCATTAATGTTGACTATAAATCATAAACTAAGCATTTTTCAGCTGAAATAATGAATGTAGTCCTCTTAATTCTTGCTTCTAAAGCATACGCAAGCAGAAATTTCAATGTACAATGATGTTTTTAAAAAAACGGTCAAAATGTGCTCCACTCGGGCTGAAAACGCTAGTTCGGAACATTTCCTTAATGTTGACTATAAATCATAAACTAAGCATTTTTCAGCTGAAATAATGAATGTAGTCCTCTTAATTCTTGCTTCTAAAGCATACGCAAGCAGAAATTTCAATGTACAATGATGTTTTTAAAAAAAACAGTCAAAATGTGCTCCACTCGGGCTGAAAACGCTGTTGGGGACATTTCATTAATGTTGACTACAAATCAAAAACTAAGCATTTTTCAGCTGAAATAATGAATGTAGTCCTCTTAATTCTTGCTTCTAAAGCATTCGCAAGCAGAAATTTCAATGTACAATGATGTTTTTAAAAAAACAGTCAAAATGTGCTCCACTCGGGCTGAAAACGCTGTTGGGGACATTTCATTAATGTTGACTATAAATCATAAACTAAGCATTTTTCAGCTGAAATAATGAATGTAGTCCTCTTAATTCTTGCTTCTAAAGCATACGCAAGCAGAAATTTCAATGTACAATGATGTTTTTAAAAAAAGGGTCAAAATGTGCTCCACTCGGGCTGAAAACGCTTGTTTGGAACATTTCATTAATGTTGACTATAAATCATAAACTAAGCATTTTTCAGCTGAAATAATGAATGTAGTCCTCTTAATTCTTGCTTCTAAAGCATACGCAAGCAGAAATTTCAATGTACAATGATGTTTTTAAAAAAACAGTCAAAATGTGCTCCACTCGGGCTGAAAACGCTTGTTTGGGACATGACATTAATGTTGACTATAAATCATAAACTAAGCATTTTTCAGCTGAAATAATGAATGTAGTCCTCTTAATTCTTGCTTCTAAAGCATACGCAAGCAGAAATTTCAATGTACAATGATGTTTTTAAAAAAAACAGTCAAAATGTGCTCCACTCAGGCTGAAAACGCTGTTGGGGACATTTCATTAATGTTGACTACAAATCAAAAACTAAGCATTTTTCAGCTGAAATAATGAATGTAGTCCTCTTAATTCTTGCTTCTAAAGCATACGCAAGCAGAAATTTCAATGTACAATGATGTTTTTAAAAAAAACAGTCAAAATGCGCTCCACTCGGGCTGAAAACGCTGTTGGGGACATTTCATTAATGTTGACTATAAATCATAAACTAAGCATTTTTCAGCTGAAATAATGAATGTAGTCCTCTTAATTCTTGCTTCTAAAGCATACGCAAGCAGAAATTTCAATGTACAATGATGTTTTTAAAAAAACGGTCAAAATGTGCTCCACTCGGGCTGAAAACGCTTGTTTGGGACATTACATTAATGTTGACTATAAATCATAAACTAAGCATTTTTCAGCTGAAATAATGAATGTAGTCCTCTTAATTCTTGCTTCTAAAGCATACGCAAGCAGAAATTTCAATGTACAATGATGTTTTTAAAAAAACAGTCAAAATGTGCTCCACTCGGGCTGAAAACGCTTGTTTGGGACATGACATTAATGTTGACTATAAATCATAAACTAAGCATTTTTCAGCTGAAATAATGAATGTAGTCCTCTTAATTCTTGCTTCTAAAGCATACGCAAGCAGAAATTTCAATGTACAATGATGTTTTTTAAAAAACGGTCAAAATGTGCTCCACTCGGGCTGAAAACGCTTGTTCGGAACATTTCCTTAATGTTGACTATAAATCATAAACTAAGCATTTTTCAGCTGAAATAATGAATGTAGTCCTCTTAATTCTTGCTTCTAAAGCATACGCAAGCAGAAATTTCAATGTACAATGATGTTTTTAAAAAAAACAGTCAAAATGCGCTCCACTCGGGCTGAAAACGCTGTTGGGGACATTTCATTAATGTTGACTATAAATCATAAACTAAGCATTTTTCAGCTGAAATAATGAATGTAGTCCTCTTAATTCTTTGCTTCTAAAGCATACGCAAGCAGAAATTTCAATGTACAATGATGTTTTTAAAAAAACGGTCAAAATGTGCTCCACTCGGGCTGAAAACGCTTGTTCGGAACATTTCCTTAATGTTGACTATAAATCATAAACTAAGCATTTTTCAGCTGAAATAATGAATGTAGTCCTCTTAATTCTTGCTTCTAAAGCATACGCAAGCAGAAATTTCAATGTACAATGATGTTTTTAAAAAAAACAGTCAAAATGTGCTCCACTCGGGCTGAAAACGCTGTTGGGGACATTTCATTAATGTTGACTACAAATCAAAAACTAAGCATTTTTCAGCTGAAATAATGAATGTAGTCCTCTTAATTCTTGCTTCTAAAGCATTCGCAAGCAGAAATTTCAATGTACAATGATGTTTTTAAAAAAACAGTCAAAATGTGCTCCACTCGGGCTGAAAACGCTGTTGGGGACATTTCATTCATGTTGACTATAAATCATAAACTAAGCATTTTTCAGCTGAAATAATGAATGTAGTCCTCTTAATTCTTGCTTCTAAAGCATACGCAAGCAGAAATTTCAATGTACAATGATGTTTTTAAAAAAACAGTCAAAATGTGCTCCACTCGGGCTGAAAACGCTTGTTTGGGACATGACATTAATGTTGACTATAAATCATAAACTAAGCATTTTTCAGCTGAAATAATGAATGTAGTCCTCTTAATTCTTGCTTCTAAAGCATACGCAAGCAGAAATTTCAATGTACAATGATGTTTTTAAAAAAACGGTCAAAATGTGCTCCACTCGGGCTGAAAACGCTTGTTCGGAACATTTCCTTAATGTTGACTATAAATCATAAACTAAGCATTTTTCAGCTGAAATAATGAATGTAGTCCTCTTAATTCTTGCTTCTAAAGCATACGCAAGCAGAAATTTCAATGTACAATGATGTTTTTAAAAAAAACAGTCAAAATGCGCTCCACTCGGGCTGAAAACGCTGTTGGGGACATTTCATTAATGTTGACTACAAATCAAAAACTAAGCATTTTTCAGCTGAAATAATGAATGTAGTCCTCTTAATTCTTGCTTCTAAAGCATACGCAAGCAGAAATTTCAATGTACAATGATGTTTTTAAAAAAAGGGTCAAAATGTGCTCCACTCGGGCTGAAAACGCTTGTTTGGAACATTTCATTAATGTTGACTATAAATCATAAACTAAGCATTTTTCAGCTGAAATAATGAATGTAGTCCTCTTAATTCTTGCTTCTAAAGCATACGCAAGCAGAAATTTCAATGTACAATGATGTTTTTAAAAAAACAGTCAAAATGTGCTCCACTCGGGCTGAAAACGCTTGTTTGGGACATGACATTAATGTTGACTATAAATCATAAACTAAGCATTTTTCAGCTGAAATAATGAATGTAGTCCTCTTAATTCTTGCTTCTAAAGCATACGCAAGCAGAAATTTCAATGTACAATGATGTTTTTAAAAAAACAGTCAAAATGTGCTCCACTCGGGCTGAAAACGCTTGTTTGGGACATTACATTAATGTTGACTATTAATCATAAACTAAGCATTTTTCAGCTGAAATAATGAATGTAGTCCTCTTAATTCTTGCTTCTAAAGCATACGCAAAAAGAAATTTCAATTTACAATGATGTTTTTTAAAAAACGGTCAAAATGTGCTCCACTCGGGCTGAAAACGCTTGTTCGGAACATTTCCTTAATGTTGACTATAAATCATAAACTAAGCATTTTTCAGCTGAAATAATGAATGTAGTCCTCTTAATTCTTGCTTCGAAAGCATACGCAAGCAGAAATTTCAATGTACAATGATGTTTTTAAAAAAAACAGTCAAAATGCGCTCCACTCGGGCTGAAAACGCTGTTGGGGACATTTCATTAATGTTGACTACAAATCAAAAACTAAGCATTTTTCAGCTGAAATAATGAATGTAGTCCTCTTAATTCTTGCTTCTAAAGCATACGCAAGCAGAAATTTCAATGTACAATGATGTTTTTAAAAAAAGGGTCAAAATGTGCTCCACTCGGGCTGAAAACGCTTGTTTGGAACATTTCATTAATGTTGACTATAAATCATAAACTAAGCATTTTTCAGCTGAAATAATGAATGTAGTCCTCTTAATTCTTGCTTCTAAAGCATACGCAAGCAGAAATTTCAATGTACAATGATGTTTTTAAAAAAAGGGTCAAAATGTGCTCCACTCGGGCTGAAAACGCTTGTTTGGAACATTTCATTAATGTTGACTATAAATCATAAACTAAGCATTTTTCAGCTGAAATAATGAATGTAGTCCTCTTAATTCTTGCTTCTAAAGCATACGCAAGCAGAAATTTCAATGTACAATGATGTTTTTAAAAAAACAGTCAAAATGTGCTCCACTCGGGCTGAAAACGCTTGTTTGGGACATGACATTAATGTTGACTATAAATCATAAACTAAGCATTTTTCAGCTGAAATAATGAATGTAGTCCTCTTAATTCTTGCTTCTAAAGCATACGCAAGCAGAAATTTCAAATTACAATGATGTTTTTAAAAAAAGGGTCAAAATGTGCTCCACTCGGGCTGAAAACGCTTGTTTGGAACATTTCCTTAATGTTGACTATAAATCATAAACTAAGCATTTTTCAGCTGAAATAATGAATGTAGTCCTCTTAATTCTTGTTTCTAAAGCATACGCAAGCAGAAATTTCAATGTACAATGATGTTTTTAAAAAAACAGTCAAAATGTGCTCCACTCGGGCTGAAAACGCTGTTGGGGACATTTCATTAATGTTGACTACAAATCAAAAACTAAGCATTTTTCAGCTGAAATAATGAATGTAGTCCTCTTAATTCTTGCTTCTAAAGCATTCGCAAGCAGAAATTTCAATGTACAATGATGTTTTTAAAAAAACAGTCAAAATGTGCTCCACTCGGGCTGAAAACGCTGTTGGGGACATTTCATTAATGTTGACTATAAATCATAAACTAAGCATTTTTCAGCTGAAATAATGAATGTAGTCCTCTTAATTCTTGCTTCTAAAGCATACGCAAGCAGAAATTTCAATGTACAATGATGTTTTTAAAAAAACGGTCAAAATGTGCTCCACTCGGGCTGAAAACGCTTGTTTGGGACATTACATTAATGTTGACTATAAATCATAAACTAAGCATTTTTCAGCTGAAATAATGAATGTAGTCCTCTTAATTCTTGCTTCTAAAGCATACGCAAGCAGAAATTTCAATGTACAATGATGTTTTTTAAAAAACGGTCAAAATGTGCTCCACTCGGGCTGAAAACGCTTGTTCGGAACATTTCCTTAATGTTGACTATAAATCATAAACTAAGCATTTTTCAGCTGAAATAATGAATGTAGTCCTCTTAATTCTTGCTTCTAAAGCATACGCAAGCAGAAATTTCAATGTACAATGATGTTTTTAAAAAAAACAGTCAAAATGCGCTCCACTCGGGCTGAAAACGCTGTTGGGGACATTTCATTAATGTTGACTACAAATCAAAAACTAAGCATTTTTCAGCTGAAATAATGAATGTAGTCCTCTTAATTCTTGCTTCTAAAGCATACGCAAGCAGAAATTTCAATGTACAATGATGTTTTTAAAAAAAGGGTCAAAATGTGCTCCACTCGGGCTGAAAACGCTTGTTTGGAACATTTCATTAATGTTGACTATAAATCATAAACTAAGCATTTTTCAGCTGAAATAATGAATGTAGTCCTCTTAATTCTTGCTTCTAAAGCATACGCAAGCAGAAATTTCAATGTACAATGATGTTTTTAAAAAAACAGTCAAAATGTGCTCCACTCGGGCTGAAAACGCTTGTTTGGGACATGACATTAATGTTGACTATAAATCATAAACTAAGCATTTTTCAGCTGAAATAATGAATGTAGTCCTCTTAATTCTTGCTTCTAAAGCATACGCAAGCAGAAATTTCAATGTACAATGATGTTTTTAAAAAAACAGTCAAAATGTGCTCCACTCGGGCTGAAAACGCTTGTTTGGGACATTACATTAATGTTGACTATAAATCATAAACTAAGCATTTTTCAGCTGAAATAATGAATGTAGTCCTCTTAATTCTTGCTTCTAGAGCATACGCAAAAAGAAATTTCAATGTACAATGATGTTTTTAAAAAAAACAGTCAAAATGCGCTCCACTCGGGCTGAAAACGCTGTTGGGGACATTTCATTAATGTTGACTACAAATCAAAAACTAAGCATTTTTCAGCTGAAATAATGAATGTAGTCCTCTTAATTCTTGCTTCTAAAGCATACGCAAGCAGAAATTTCAATGTACAATGATGTTTTTAAAAAAAGGGTCAAAATGTGCTCCACTCGGGCTGAAAACGCTTGTTTGGAACATTTCATTAATGTTGACTATAAATCATAAACTAAGCATTTTTCAGCTGAAATAATGAATGTAGTCCTCTTAATTCTTGCTTCTAAAGCATACGCAAGCAGAAATTTCAATGTACAATGATGTTTTTAAAAAAACAGTCAAAATGTGCTCCACTCGGGCTGAAAACGCTTGTTTGGGACATGACATTAATGTTGACTATAAATCATAAACTAAGCATTTTTCAGCTGAAATAATGAATGTAGTCCTCTTAATTCTTGCTTCTAAAGCATACGCAAGCAGAAATTTCAATGTACAATGATGTTTTTAAAAAAAGGGTCAAAATGTGCTCCACTCGGGCTGAAAACGCTTGTTTGGAACATTTCATTAATGTTGACTATAAATCATAAACTAAGCATTTTTCAGCTGAAATAATGAATGTAGTCCTCTTAATTCTTGCTTCTAAAGCATACGCAAGCAGAAATTTCAATGTACAATGATGTTTTTAAAAAAACAGTCAAAATGTGCTCCACTCGGGCTGAAAACGCTTGTTTGGGACATGACATTAATGTTGACTATAAATCATAAACTAAGCATTTTTCAGCTGAAATAATGAATGTAGTCCTCTTAATTCTTGCTTCTAAAGCAAACGCAAGCAGAAATTTCAATGTACAATGATGTTTTTAAAAAAAGGGTCAAAATGTGCTCCACTCGGGCTGAAAACGCTTGTTTGGAACATTTCCTTAATGTTGACTATAAATCATAAACTAAGCATTTTTCAGCTGAAATAATGAATGTAGTCCTCTTAATTCTTGCTTCTAAAGCATACGCAAGCAGAAATTTCAATGTACAATGATGTTTTTAAAAAAACAGTCAAAATGTGCTCCACTCGGGCTGAAAACGCTTGTTTGGGACATGACATTAATGTTGACTATAAATCATAAACTAAGCATTTTTCAGCTGAAATAATGAATGTAGTCCTCTTAATTCTTGCTTCTAAAGCATACGCAAGCAGAAATTTCAAAGTACAATGATCTTTTTAAAAAAACGGTCAAAATGTGCTCCACTCGGGCTGAAAACGCTTGTTTGGAACATTTCATTAATGTTGACTATAAATCATAAACTAAGCATTTTTCAGCTGAAATAATGAATGTAGTCCTCTTAATTCTTGCTTCTAAAGCATACGCAAGCAGAAATTTCAATGTACAATGATGTTTTTAAAAAAAACAGTCAAAATGTGCTCCACTCGGGCTGAAAACGCTGTTGGGGACATTTCATTAATGTTGACTATAAATCAAAAACTAAGCATTTTTCAGCTGAAATAATGAATGTAGTCCTCTTAATTCTTGCTTCTAAAGCATACGCAAGCAGAAATTTCAATGTACAATGATGTTTTTAAAAAAACAGTCAAAATGTGCTCCACTCGGGCTGAAAACGCTGTTGGGGACATTTCATTAATGTTGACTATAAATCATAAACTAAGCATTTTTCAGCTGAAATAATGAATGTAGTCCTCTTAATTCTTGCTTCTAAAGCATAAGCAAGCAGAAATTTTAATGTACAATGATGTTTTAAAAAAAACAGTCAAAATGTGCTCCACTCGGGCTGAAAACGCTTGTTTGGGACATGACATTAATGTTGACTATAAATCATAAACTAAGCATTTTTCAGCTGAAATAATGAATGTAGTCCTCTTAATTCTTGCTTCTAAAGCATTCGCAAGCAGAAATTTCAATGTACAATGATGTTTTTAAAAAAACAGTCAAAATGTGCTCCACTCGGGCTGAAAACGCTGTTGGGGACATTTCATTAATGTTGACTATAAATCATAAACTAAGCATTTTTCAGCTGAAATAATGAATGTAGTCCTCTTAATTCTTGCTTCTAAAGCATACGCAAGCAGAAATTTCAATGTACAATGATGTTTTTAAAAAAACAGTCAAAATGTGCTCCACTCGGGCTGAAAACGCTTGTTTGGGACATGACATTAATGTTGACTATAAATCATAAACTCAGCATTTTTCAGCTGAAATAATGAATGTAGTCCTCTTAATTCTTGCTTCTAAAGCATACGCAAGCAGAAATTTCAATGTACAATGATGTTTTTAAAAAAACGGTCAAAATGTGCTCCACTCGGGCTGAAAACGCTTGTTCGGAACATTTCCTTAATGTTGACTATAAATCATAAACTAAGCATTTTTCAGCTGAAATAATGAATGTAGTCCTCTTAATTCTTGCTTCTAAAGCATAAGCAAGCAGAAATTTTAATGTACAATGATGTTTTAAAAAAACAGTCAAAATGTGCTCCACTCGGGCTGAAAACGCTTGTTTGGGACATGACATTAATGTTGACTATAAATCATAAACTAAGCATTTTTCAGCTGAAATAATGAATGTAGTCCTCTTAATTCTTGCTTCTAAAGCATACGCAAGCAGAAATTTCAATGTACAATGATGTTTTTAAAAAAAGGGTCAAAATGTGCTCCACTCGGGCTGAAAACGCTTGTTTGGAACATTTCATTAATGTTGACTATAAATCATAAACTAAGCATTTTTCAGCTGAAATAATGAATGTAGTCCTCTTAATTCTCGCTTCTAAAGCATACGCAAGCAGAAATTTCAATGTACAATGATGTTTTTAAAAAAACAGTCAAAATGTGCTCCACTCGGGCTGAAAACGCTTGTTTGGGACATGACATTAATGTTAACTATAAATCATAAACTAAGCATTTTTCAGCTGAAATAATGAATGTAGTCCTCTTAATTCTTGCTTCTAAAGCATACGCAAGCAGAAATTTCAATGTACAATGATGTTTTTAAAAAAAGGGTCAAAATGTGCTCCACTCGGGCTGAAAACGCTTGTTTGGAACATTTCATTAATGTTGACTATAAATCATAAACTAAGCATTTTTCAGCTGAAATAATGAATGTAGTCCTCTTAATTCTTGCTTCTAAAGCATACGCAAGCAGAAATTTCAATGTACAAAGATGTTTTTAAAAAAAACAGTCAAAATGTGCTCCACTCGGGCTGAAAACGCTGTTGGGGACATTTCATTAATGTTGACTATAAATCAAAAACTAAGCATTTTTCAGCTGAAATAATGAATGTAGTCCTCTTAATTCTTGCTTCTAAAGCATACGCAAGCAGAAATTTCAATGTACAATGATGTTTTTAAAAAAACAGTCAAAATGTGCTCCACTCGGGCTGAAAACGCTGTTGGGGACATTTCATTAATGTTGACTATAAATCATAAACTAAGCATTTTTCAGCTGAAATAATGAATGTAGTCCTCTTAATTCTTGCTTCTAAAGCATACGCAAGCAGAAATTTCAATGTACAATGATGTTTTTAAAAAAACGGTCAAAATGTGCTCCACTCGGGCTGAAAACGCTTGTTTGGGACATTACATTAATGTTGACTATAAATCATAAACTAAGCATTTTTCAGCTGAAATAATGAATGTAGTCCTCTTAATTCTTGCTTCTAAAGCATACGCAAACAGAAATTTCAATGTACAATGATGTTTTTTAAAAAACGGTCAAAATGTGCTCCACTCGGGCTGAAAACGCTTGTTCGGAACATTTCCTTAATGTTGACTATAAATCATTGACTGATCTGCTCTTACCGCAGTCCTGTCAGCTATCTGAGGACAACTAACAGTCCTGACCGACTCTCCAATTAAAGGGTTAAGACGTCCCGTTAGTCCAGCACAGCTCTAACGCTGTATCGCCAGGCGACGGACATCTGCGTAAGCCGGTGTCGAGGAGGATACGTTCTGGTGCTCACAGCCTTTAAGTTTTTAAGCGTCTACCCATCTTACTTTAATCCGCCGACTCGTCGAGTAACCGTTGAGACGAGAAGGTAGAAAAATTACGCAAATTATATATGGCTGCTCCTCACTCTAAAAGATCATTTGCACTTGTTAAGACCAGAATAGGGTTTAGCAGTCTTATACGACCACTCGGGTACGTTTGTTTTAACTTCAACCAACTCTGAGTAACTAAACTTTAATCAAGAATGGCACTGCCGATGTAAAGGCAATATAATTATTTCACTTACAAAAGACTAGGAGGTTCTCTAATTTTGGTCTATAAAAATGACAGAGATAGAATAAAGAATGAAATTTTGAAGTATTTATTTAGCGAAAGCAAAGCGAATAATTATTCACAGTATCAAAAAGTACATGGCTGGGCCTACCATGCCCTCTTAATACATAATACACAAAAACACATTCAATACATTTTGTCTTTCAGCTAATAAATGATTAAGATAAAACTTCGTCCAAGGCTATGAAAAACCATGCACAAAAACTGGTATAATGAAATAAAGATTTTAAAACATAATGAAAGGAGTGGAAAGTTTCTAAAAAGTCTAATACCAATTTTGAAAGAGGACCAAAGTGATCAGTTTCAATCCTCCTACATTGCGAATTAATGACATTATTAGTTGGGCTATCGGATGGATTTAGAATTTAGAATGACTTCCTTACCGGTTTGCTGCTTGAAATCCTCCGAAGGCTAACAACGTCGCAAGAATTTAAAAAGTGTCCAATTCTGAGAGTGACAGAGTCCTACTCCGACTTGGTGGTTTACACCCGAAGCCTGGAGAGGATCCTCACGCTTTTGGCAGGCAAAGGCAAAAAGGAAGCTACGAGTTTTGGGTGTTGGCCTTTTTATAGGACCTCGATCCCATGACTCGACGTACGCGTAATGGAACATACTTTGAACGATCTTAACCTTAAATGGAGGACTTTGAACGATCTTAGCCTTAATGAACGATCTTAGCCTTAAATGGAGGAAGTGAAAGTGTCACTGTGACACTTTGAGCACTTTTAATCGAACGATCGGACATGACTAATATCAACTCAAGGCCAGGCAGCAGCCTTTCCACCAAGAATAAGCATACATGGGCATTTGTTCCTCTTTTGGTATGCTGACCTGGCAGCTCAGTGTCTGTGCTGGCCGTTTAGTAACTTTCCACTTGAACACACGAACATTCCGATATGATTCAGCTGTATCTTGATCAAAGATACAGTTTAAAATGGTAATAACAAGTTGCATATTTCAAATCAGGCTAAAAAAGGCAATAACATATCATATGTGCACATTTACAGAATAAACATGAACATAGGTCTTAACATTTGTGATCAATTGACACTTTTTCCAATGGCAGTTACAGAGTAATATTGAGCATGACTTATTGCTAAAAGCTTGCTTTGATCTTATGGCCTCACAATGTGTCTACATTGTGAGTTGACTTCATGGACTTCTTTAATGTTGGTTGTCTTCAGAGATGATTTGGTGTCTGCTGTTTATGATATATTTATTTATAATATATTTATATTATATTCATTTATTTGTTTTATTCCAGTCGAGGTCAATTCTGACTGGTATCTTAAGCCAATAATTTACATGATAATTTTACATCAATTTGGCTCAATGTTACATCAACATGGCGCATTATTCCATCACATCGCTGCACTACCTGCGTTCACCACTATGTGTCGCCATTGCCCTCATCACATGACACCCCCTCCTTGGATTCAGTACCAGGCAGCCTTGGCATGGCCATCCCGGAGAACCCTCAGAAGTCGTAGTCCAACTGATGTTCCCGCCTAATCTCGTCGAGCAGATCCTCAACCCCAGTGTTGGATGACTGCGAAAAGTCAGTCATCATAGCCAATGTGGATACATGCAATGCAGCATGCAGAGATAGCAGGGGCGAGTCGGCTCGAGGAGATTAGGCGGGAACATCAGTCGCTCAGTGGAGCCTGGATCTCAGCAAAGCTGACCCAACTGACGGGAAGTGCCGTTGTGTGTGGGACGGCTTTGAGGTGAGATTCTGTGACCAGTGCTTGGAAAACATAACGGCAGGAAAACTTGTCCAACTGAATGAAGCAACTGGAGGAGAACTGACAAGAGCAGTAACCCCGCTGATTCCGTTGCCACCTCTCCTTACACACGGGGTGGGCAACGGCCAGTGGAGTAAACAGTTGGAGGTGCTGATAGCCCAGAATTGGCCTGAAGCTCCTTCTTCTGTTCCGGCGTGGCTCCGACGACTGGTGGAGCCTGTATCAAGTGTGATGTATGTGGAAAGCTACGGAGAAGATCCACAAATCAACAAAGTGAGGAGAAAATTGGAAAACGCAACACAAGGCCTGTGGACACTGACAACCTGGGCTAGACTGTTGAAAGAAATGATTCACTCCGGAGCGACCCAGGAATGGGAAGATGGACCAAAAGCACCCGAAGAGATCATTGGAGCGGACAGTGCACTGCACACCTATGTCACTGCCCTAGATCTCACAGAAAAAGAATTGCAGTACAAGAAGAAGGTAATTTGTTACCATCTGGCGCCGTACACCAGCAGTGGAAGCAGGACACCCAGAGAAGAAGAATTTGGAAAACTCTGGTACCGACCACGTCCTGGGAGAATACGACACCCGGAACAAGCCGTCATAATCAAAATCGCTTTCCAAGTCACGATGATACCTTATGATGGGATCTATGCCTTGGCCATAAAGCTGAGGGTGGGGACCGCCGAAAATTACCTAGAAAAACCAATAAGTGGAAATTCAGCGGAATCCGGTGAAGAAACTGAAACAGCGAATGAAGAGATAAATGATGACAAAGCAGAAGAATCCAAAAAAGGGCAGTCCCCAGAAGAGGAGGAACCAACTGAGGCTCCGCCCCCCAAGCTTAAAAAGCCCAGCCTGACCGACAAGCTTCCAATCTTGACTAGACATCTGAGCAAAGAGTCAGCAGAGAAGGAACTCTCCAGGCTGTGGAAGAGACCGTCAACCAAGACCGAGGGAACCGAGAACCGCCTGGCCATACTTGGTGAAGCATGCAGCCGGCAATTGGAACCCAAAACGACCTCAGTGGAGGGAGAAACAACAGAAACAGAGCAATGATCCATGGTGCGCTCTACAAGGATCATGACTACGTGCATATTGACCACACGACTGAAACGGACAAAGAGAAGAAGAAACTGGAAAACGAAGTTTTGATACAATCTATTGGAGAAGAGAAGGCGAAAATATACACAAATTACCATGCTTTGAATGACTTGATAAGAGAACGTGCAGGTAAGAAATTTCCTTTTATGCTTAGAGGACGCCTGGACTACTCACATTCATGCATCGGTAAGATGTCTCATAATTATCTCATTGAAACCGACATCACTTTCCGCAACGGAGATTACTCCGAACCCAAGAAAACCAAAGAACAGCTGCAGGAGGACTGGGGCTCAATGCCAAATCTGTTTAGCAACCCGCAGTGGTGCTATGCGGAAGCAATACTCAAGTATCCTACGCCTCGACAAGGAACTGAGCTTTGGAGAACAAAATTCCCCCCTGGATTGCCTTGGGTGCTGAATGCCCACCAGGATGAGGACATACTTGTCAGATGGGGACCAAACTACTATGATAATGTACAACCGCCTTACATCGAGATCTCCAGGACCACCAAGGAGGACAAAGAACTCCTGTGGACAAACGATAGAGCCATGTTTTTGGAAATCAAGAAAAGAGAAGCTGAAGAAGCAGTTGGGACCTACAACACATGACTGATCTGCTCTTACCGCAGTCCTGTCAGCTATCTGAGGACAACTAACAGTCCTGACCGACTCTCCAATTAAAGGGTTAAGACGTCCCGTTAGTCCAGCACAGCTCTAACGCTGTATCGCCAGGCGACGGACATCTGCGTAAGCCGGTGTCGAGGAGGATACGTTCTGGTGCTCACAGCCTTTAAGTTTTTAAGCGTCTACCCATCTTACTTTAATCCGCCGACTCGTCGAGTAACCGTTGAGACGAGAAGGTAGAAAAATTACGCAAATTATATATGGCTGCTCCTCACTCTAAAAGATCATTTGCACTTGTTAAGACCAGAATAGGGTTTAGCAGTCTTATACGACCACTCGGGTACGTTTGTTTTAACTTCAACCAACTCTGAGTAACTAAACTTTAATCAAGAATGGCACTGCCGATGTAAAGGCAATATAATTATTTCACTTACAAAAGACTAGGAGGTTCTCTAATTTTGGTCTATAAAAATGACAGAGATAGAATAAAGAATGAAATTTTGAAGTATTTATTTAGCGAAAGCAAAGCGAATAATTATTCACAGTATCAAAAAGTACATGGCTGGGCCTACCATGCCCTCTTAATACATAATACACAAAAACACATTCAATACATTTTGTCTTTCAGCTAATAAATGATTAAGATAAAACTTCGTCCAAGGCTATGAAAAACCATGCACAAAAACTGGTATAATGAAATAAAGATTTTAAAACATAATGAAAGGAGTGGAAAGTTTCTAAAAAGTCTAATACCAATTTTGAAAGAGGACCAAAGTGATCAGTTTCAATCCTCCTACATTGCGAATTAATGACATTATTAGTTGGGCTATCGGATGGATTTAGAATTTAGAATGACTTCCTTACCGGTTTGCTGCTTGAAATCCTCCGAAGGCTAACAACGTCGCAAGAATTTAAAAAGTGTCCAATTCTGAGAGTGACAGAGTCCTACTCCGACTTGGTGGTTTACACCCGAAGCCTGGAGAGGATCCTCACGCTTTTGGCAGGCAAAGGCAAAAAGGAAGCTACGAGTTTTGGGTGTTGGCCTTTTTATAGGACCTCGATCCCATGACTCGACGTACGCGTAATGGAACATACTTTGAACGATCTTAACCTTAAATGGAGGACTTTGAACGATCTTAGCCTTAATGAACGATCTTAGCCTTAAATGGAGGAAGTGAAAGTGTCACTGTGACACTTTGAGCACTTTTAATCGAACGATCGGACATGACTAATATCAACTCAAGGCCAGGCAGCAGCCTTTCCACCAAGAATAAGCATACATGGGCATTTGTTCCTCTTTTGGTATGCTGACCTGGCAGCTCAGTGTCTGTGCTGGCCGTTTAGTAACTTTCCACTTGAACACACGAACATTCCGATATGATTCAGCTGTATCTTGATCAAAGATACAGTTTAAAATGGTAATAACAAGTTGCATATTTCAAATCAGGCTAAAAAAGGCAATAACATATCATATGTGCACATTTACAGAATAAACATGAACATAGGTCTTAACATTTGTGATCAATTGACACTTTTTCCAATGGCAGTTACAGAGTAATATTGAGCATGACTTATTGCTAAAAGCTTGCTTTGATCTTATGGCCTCACAATGTGTCTACATTGTGAGTTGACTTCATGGACTTCTTTAATGTTGGTTGTCTTCAGAGATGATTTGGTGTCTGCTGTTTATGATATATTTATTTATAATATATTTATATTATATTCATTTATTTGTTTTATTCCAGTCGAGGTCAATTCTGACTGGTATCTTAAGCCAATAATTTACATGATAATTTTACATCAATTTGGCTCAATGTTACATCAACATGGCGCATTATTCCATCACATCGCTGCACTACCTGCGTTCACCACTATGTGTCGCCATTGCCCTCATCACATGACATCATAAACTAAGCATTTTCCAGCTGAAATAATGAATGTAGTCCTCTTAATTCTTGCTTCTAAAGCATACGCAAGCAGAAATTTCAATGTACAATGATGTTTTTAAAAAAAACAGTCAAAATGTGCTCCACTCGGGCTGAAAACGCTGTTGGGGACATTTCATTAATGTTGACTACAAATCAAAAACTAAGCATTTTTCAGCTGAAATAATGAATGTAGTCCTCTTAATTCTTGCTTCTAAAGCATACGCAAGCAGAAATTTCAATGTACAATGATGTTTTTAAAAAAAACAGTCAAAATGCGCTCCACTCGGGCTGAAAACGCTGTTGGGGACATTTCATTAATGTTGACTATAAATCATAAACTAAGCATTTTTCAGCTGAAATAATGAATGTAGTCCTCTTAATTCTTGCTTCTAAAGCATACGCAAGCAGAAATTTCAATGTACAATGATGTTTTTAAAAAAACGGTCAAAATGTGCTCCACTCGGGCTGAAAACGCTTGTTTGGGACATTACATTAATGTTGACTATAAATCATAAACTAAGCATTTTTCAGCTGAAATAATGAATGTAGTCCTCTTAATTCTTGCTTCTAAAGCATACGCAAGCAGAAATTTCAATGTACAATGATGTTTTTAAAAAAACAGTCAAAATGTGCTCCACTCGGGCTGAAAACGCTTGTTTGGGACATGACATTAATGTTGACTATAAATCATAAACTAAGCATTTTTCAGCTGAAATAATGAATGTAGTCCTCTTAATTCTTGCTTCTAAAGCATACGCAAGCAGAAATTTCAATGTACAATGATGTTTTTAAAAAAACGGTCAAAATGTGCTCCACTCGGGCTGAAAACGCTTGTTCGGAACATTTCCTTAATGTTGACTATAAATCATAAACTAAGCATTTTTCAGCTGAAATAATGAATGTAGTCCTCTTAATTCTTGCTTCTAAAGCATACGCAAACAGAAATTTCAATGTACAATGATGTTTTTTAAAAAACGGTCAAAATGTGCTCCACTCGGGCTGAAAACGCTTGTTCGGAACATTTCCTTAATGTTGACTATAAATCATAAACTAAGCATTTTTCAGCTGAAATAATGAATGTAGTCCTCTTAATTCTTGCTTCTAAAGCATACGCAAGCAGAAATTTCAATGTACAATGATGTTTTTAAAAAAAACAGTCAAAATGTGCTCCACTCGGGCTGAAAACGCTGTTGGGGACATTTCATTAATGTTGACTACAAATTAAAAACTAAGCATTTTTCAGCTGAAATAATGAATGTAGTCCTCTTAATTCTTGCTTCTAAAGCATACGCAAGCAGAAATTTCAATGTACAATGATGTTTTTAAAAAAAACAGTCAAAATGTGCTCCACTCGGGCTGAAAACGCTGTTGGGGACATTTCATTAATGTTGACTATAAATCATAAACTAAGCATTTTTCAGCTGAAATAATGAATGTAGTCCTCTTAATTCTTGCTTCTAAAGCATACGCAAGCAGACATTTCAATGTACAATGATGTTTTTAAAAAAACGGTCAAAATGTGCTCCACTCGGGCTGAAAACGCTTGTTTGGGACATTACATTAATGTTGACTATAAATCATAAACTAAGCATTTTTCAGCTGAAATAATGAATGTAGTCCTCTTAATTCTTGCTTCTAAAGCATACGCAAGCAGAAATTTCAATGTACAATGATGTTTTTAAAAAAACAGTCAAAATGTGCTCCACTCGGGCTGAAAACGCTTGTTTGGGACATGACATTAATGTTGACTATAAATCATAAACTAAGCATTTTTCAGCTGAAATAATGAATGTAGTCCTCTTAATTCTTGCTTCTAAAGCATACGCAAGCAGAAATTTCAATGTACAATGATGTTTTTAAAAAAACGGTCAAAATGTGCTCCACTCGGGCTGAAAACGCTTGTTCGGAACATTTCCTTAATGTTGACTATAAATCATAAACTAAGCATTTTTCAGCTGAAATAATGAATGTAGTCCTCTTAATTCTTGCTTCTAAAGCATACGCAAGCAGAAATTTCAATGTACAATGATGTTTTTAAAAAAAACAGTCAAAATGCGCTCCACTCGGGCTGAAAACGCTGTTGGGGACATTTCATTAATGTTGACTATAAATCATAAACTAAGCATTTTTCAGCTGAAATAATGAATGTAGTCCTCTTAATTCTTGCTTCTAAAGCATACGCAAGCAGAAATTTCAATGTACAATGATGTTTTTAAAAAAACGGTCAAAATGTGCTCCACTCGGGCTGAAAACGCTTGTTCGGAACATTTCCTTAATGTTGACTATAAATCATAAACTAAGCATTTTTCAGCTGAAATAATGAATGTAGTCCTCTTAATTCTTGCTTCTAAAGCATTCGCAAGCAGAAATTTCAATGTACAATGATGTTTTTAAAAAAACAGTCAAAATGTGCTCCACTCGGGCTGAAAACGCTGTTGGGGACATTTCATTAATGTTGACTATAAATCATAAACTAAGCATTTTTCAGCTGAAATAATGAATGTAGTCCTCTTAATTCTTGCTTCTAAAGCATACGCAAGCAGAAATTTCAATGTACAATGATGTTTTTAAAAAAACAGTCAAAATGTGCTCCACTCGGGCTGAAAACGCTTGTTTGGGACATGACATTAATGTTGACTATAAATCATAAACTAAGCATTTTTCAGCTGAAATAATGAATGTAGTCCTCTTAATTCTTGCTTCTAAAGCATACGCAAGCAGAAATTTCAATGTACAATGATGTTTTTAAAAAAACGGTCAAAATGTGCTCCACTCGGGCTGAAAACGCTTGTTCGGAACATTTCCTTAATGTTGACTATAAATCATAAACTAAGCATTTTTCAGCTGAAATAATGAATGTAGTCCTCTTAATTCTTGCTTCTAAAGCATACGCAAGCAGAAATTTCAATGTACAATGATGTTTTTAAAAAAAACAGTCAAAATGCGCTCCACTCGGGCTGAAAACGCTGTTGGGGACATTTCATTAATGTTGACTATAAATCATAAACTAAGCATTTTTCAGCTGAAATAATGAATGTAGTCCTCTTAATTCTTGCTTCTAAAGCATACGCAAGCAGAAATTTCAATGTACAATGATGTTTTTAAAAAAACGGTCAAAATGTGCTCCACTCGGGCTGAAAACGCTAGTTCGGAACATTTCCTTAATGTTGACTATAAATCATAAACTAAGCATTTTTCAGCTGAAATAATGAATGTAGTCCTCTTAATTCTTGCTTCTAAAGCATACGCAAGCAGAAATTTCAATGTACAATGATGTTTTTAAAAAAAACAGTCAAAATGTGCTCCACTCGGGCTGAAAACGCTGTTGGGGACATTTCATTAATGTTGACTACAAATCAAAAACTAAGCATTTTTCAGCTGAAATAATGAATGTAGTCCTCTTAATTCTTGCTTCTAAAGCATTCGCAAGCAGAAATTTCAATGTACAATGATGTTTTTAAAAAAACAGTCAAAATGTGCTCCACTCGGGCTGAAAACGCTGTTGGGGACATTTCATTAATGTTGACTATAAATCATAAACTAAGCATTTTTCAGCTGAAATAATGAATGTAGTCCTCTTAATTCTTGCTTCTAAAGCATACGCAAGCAGAAATTTCAATGTACAATGATGTTTTTAAAAAAAGGGTCAAAATGTGCTCCACTCGGGCTGAAAACGCTTGTTTGGAACATTTCATTAATGTTGACTATAAATCATAAACTAAGCATTTTTCAGCTGAAATAATGAATGTAGTCCTCTTAATTCTTGCTTCTAAAGCATACGCAAGCAGAAATTTCAATGTACAATGATGTTTTTAAAAAAAACAGTCAAAATGCGCTCCACTCGGGCTGAAAACGCTGTTGGGGACATTTCATTAATGTTGACTATAAATCATAAACTAAGCATTTTTCAGCTGAAATAATGAATGTAGTCCTCTTAATTCTTTGCTTCTAAAGCATACGCAAGCAGAAATTTCAATGTACAATGATGTTTTTAAAAAAACGGTCAAAATGTGCTCCACTCGGGCTGAAAACGCTTGTTCGGAACATTTCCTTAATGTTGACTATAAATCATAAACTAAGCATTTTTCAGCTGAAATAATGAATGTAGTCCTCTTAATTCTTGCTTCTAAAGCATACGCAAGCAGAAATTTCAATGTACAATGATGTTTTTAAAAAAAACAGTCAAAATGTGCTCCACTCGGGCTGAAAACGCTGTTGGGGACATTTCATTAATGTTGACTACAAATCAAAAACTAAGCATTTTTCAGCTGAAATAATGAATGTAGTCCTCTTAATTCTTGCTTCTAAAGCATTCGCAAGCAGAAATTTCAATGTACAATGATGTTTTTAAAAAAACAGTCAAAATGTGCTCCACTCGGGCTGAAAACGCTGTTGGGGACATTTCATTCATGTTGACTATAAATCATAAACTAAGCATTTTTCAGCTGAAATAATGAATGTAGTCCTCTTAATTCTTGCTTCTAAAGCATACGCAAGCAGAAATTTCAATGTACAATGATGTTTTTAAAAAAACAGTCAAAATGTGCTCCACTCGGGCTGAAAACGCTTGTTTGGGACATGACATTAATGTTGACTATAAATCATAAACTAAGCATTTTTCAGCTGAAATAATGAATGTAGTCCTCTTAATTCTTGCTTCTAAAGCATACGCAAGCAGAAATTTCAATGTACAATGATGTTTTTAAAAAAACGGTCAAAATGTGCTCCACTCGGGCTGAAAACGCTTGTTCGGAACATTTCCTTAATGTTGACTATAAATCATAAACTAAGCATTTTTCAGCTGAAATAATGAATGTAGTCCTCTTAATTCTTGCTTCTAAAGCATACGCAAGCAGAAATTTCAATGTACAATGATGTTTTTAAAAAAAGGGTCAAAATGTGCTCCACTCGGGCTGAAAACGCTTGTTTGGAACATTTCATTAATGTTGACTATAAATCATAAACTAAGCATTTTTCAGCTGAAATAATGAATGTAGTCCTCTTAATTCTTGCTTCTAAAGCATACGCAAGCAGAAATTTCAATGTACAATGATGTTTTTAAAAAAAGGGTCAAAATGTGCTCCACTCGGGCTGAAAACGCTTGTTTGGAACATTTCATTAATGTTGACTATAAATCATAAACTAAGCATTTTTCAGCTGAAATAATGAATGTAGTCCTCTTAATTCTTGCTTCTAAAGCATACGCAAGCAGAAATTTCAATGTACAATGATGTTTTTAAAAAAACAGTCAAAATGTGCTCCACTCGGGCTGAAAACGCTTGTTTGGGACATGACATTAATGTTGACTATAAATCATAAACTAAGCATTTTTCAGCTGAAATAATGAATGTAGTCCTCTTAATTCTTGCTTCTAAAGCATACGCAAGCAGAAATTTCAAATTACAATGATGTTTTTAAAAAAAGGGTCAAAATGTGCTCCACTCGGGCTGAAAACGCTTGTTTGGAACATTTCCTTAATGTTGACTATAAATCATAAACTAAGCATTTTTCAGCTGAAATAATGAATGTAGTCCTCTTAATTCTTGTTTCTAAAGCATACGCAAGCAGAAATTTCAATGTACAATGATGTTTTTAAAAAAACAGTCAAAATGTGCTCCACTCGGGCTGAAAACGCTGTTGGGGACATTTCATTAATGTTGACTACAAATCAAAAACTAAGCATTTTTCAGCTGAAATAATGAATGTAGTCCTCTTAATTCTTGCTTCTAAAGCATTCGCAAGCAGAAATTTCAATGTACAATGATGTTTTTAAAAAAACAGTCAAAATGTGCTCCACTCGGGCTGAAAACGCTGTTGGGGACATTTCATTAATGTTGACTATAAATCATAAACTAAGCATTTTTCAGCTGAAATAATGAATGTAGTCCTCTTAATTCTTGCTTCTAAAGCATACGCAAGCAGAAATTTCAATGTACAATGATGTTTTTAAAAAAAGGGTCAAAATGTGCTCCACTCGGGCTGAAAACGCTTGTTTGGGACATTACATTAATGTTGACTATAAATCATAAACTAAGCATTTTTCAGCTGAAATAATGAATGTAGTCCTCTTAATTCTTGCTTCTAAAGCATACGCAAGCAGAAATTTCAATGTACAATGATGTTTTTTAAAAAACGGTCAAAATGTGCTCCACTCGGGCTGAAAACGCTTGTTCGGAACATTTCCTTAATGTTGACTATAAATCATAAACTAAGCATTTTTCAGCTGAAATAATGAATGTAGTCCTCTTAATTCTTGCTTCTAAAGCATACGCAAGCAGAAATTTCAATGTACAATGATGTTTTTAAAAAAAACAGTCAAAATGCGCTCCACTCGGGCTGAAAACGCTGTTGGGGACATTTCATTAATGTTGACTACAAATCAAAAACTAAGCATTTTTCAGCTGAAATAATGAATGTAGTCCTCTTAATTCTTGCTTCTAAAGCATACGCAAGCAGAAATTTCAATGTACAATGATGTTTTTAAAAAAAGGGTCAAAATGTGCTCCACTCGGGCTGAAAACGCTTGTTTGGAACATTTCATTAATGTTGACTATAAATCATAAACTAAGCATTTTTCAGCTGAAATAATGAATGTAGTCCTCTTAATTCTTGCTTCTAAAGCATACGCAAGCAGAAATTTCAATGTACAATGATGTTTTTAAAAAAACAGTCAAAATGTGCTCCACTCGGGCTGAAAACGCTTGTTTGGGACATGACATTAATGTTGACTATAAATCATAAACTAAGCATTTTTCAGCTGAAATAATGAATGTAGTCCTCTTAATTCTTGCTTCTAAAGCATACGCAAGCAGAAATTTCAATGTACAATGATGTTTTTAAAAAAACAGTCAAAATGTGCTCCACTCGGGCTGAAAACGCTTGTTTGGGACATTACATTAATGTTGACTATAAATCATAAACTAAGCATTTTTCAGCTGAAATAATGAATGTAGTCCTCTTAATTCTTGCTTCTAGAGCATACGCAAAAAGAAATTTCAATGTACAATGATGTTTTTAAAAAAAACAGTCAAAATGCGCTCCACTCGGGCTGAAAACGCTGTTGGGGACATTTCATTAATGTTGACTACAAATCAAAAACTAAGCATTTTTCAGCTGAAATAATGAATGTAGTCCTCTTAATTCTTGCTTCTAAAGCATACGCAAGCAGAAATTTCAATGTACAATGATGTTTTTAAAAAAAGGGTCAAAATGTGCTCCACTCGGGCTGAAAACGCTTGTTTGGAACATTTCATTAATGTTGACTATAAATCATAAACTAAGCATTTTTCAGCTGAAATAATGAATGTAGTCCTCTTAATTCTTGCTTCTAAAGCATACGCAAGCAGAAATTTCAATGTACAATGATGTTTTTAAAAAAACAGTCAAAATGTGCTCCACTCGGGCTGAAAACGCTTGTTTGGGACATGACATTAATGTTGACTATAAATCATAAACTAAGCATTTTTCAGCTGAAATAATGAATGTAGTCCTCTTAATTCTTGCTTCTAAAGCATACGCAAGCAGAAATTTCAATGTACAATGATGTTTTTAAAAAAAGGGTCAAAATGTGCTCCACTCGGGCTGAAAACGCTTGTTTGGAACATTTCATTAATGTTGACTATAAATCATAAACTAAGCATTTTTCAGCTGAAATAATGAATGTAGTCCTCTTAATTCTTGCTTCTAAAGCATACGCAAGCAGAAATTTCAATGTACAATGATGTTTTTAAAAAAACAGTCAAAATGTGCTCCACTCGGGCTGAAAACGCTTGTTTGGGACATGACATTAATGTTGACTATAAATCATAAACTAAGCATTTTTCAGCTGAAATAATGAATGTAGTCCTCTTAATTCTTGCTTCTAAAGCAAACGCAAGCAGAAATTTCAATGTACAATGATGTTTTTAAAAAAAGGGTCAAAATGTGCTCCACTCGGGCTGAAAACGCTTGTTTGGAACATTTCCTTAATGTTGACTATAAATCATAAACTAAGCATTTTTCAGCTGAAATAATGAATGTAGTCCTCTTAATTCTTGCTTCTAAAGCATACGCAAGCAGAAATTTCAATGTACAATGATGTTTTTAAAAAAACAGTCAAAATGTGCTCCACTCGGGCTGAAAACGCTTGTTTGGGACATGACATTAATGTTGACTATAAATCATAAACTAAGCATTTTTCAGCTGAAATAATGAATGTAGTCCTCTTAATTCTTGCTTCTAAAGCATACGCAAGCAGAAATTTCAAAGTACAATGATCTTTTTAAAAAAACGGTCAAAATGTGCTCCACTCGGGCTGAAAACGCTTGTTTGGAACATTTCATTAATGTTGACTATAAATCATAAACTAAGCATTTTTCAGCTGAAATAATGAATGTAGTCCTCTTAATTCTTGCTTCTAAAGCATACGCAAGCAGAAATTTCAATGTACAATGATGTTTTTAAAAAAAACAGTCAAAATGTGCTCCACTCGGGCTGAAAACGCTGTTGGGGACATTTCATTAATGTTGACTATAAATCAAAAACTAAGCATTTTTCAGCTGAAATAATGAATGTAGTCCTCTTAATTCTTGCTTCTAAAGCATACGCAAGCAGAAATTTCAATGTACAATGATGTTTTTAAAAAAACAGTCAAAATGTGCTCCACTCGGGCTGAAAACGCTGTTGGGGACATTTCATTAATGTTGACTATAAATCATAAACTAAGCATTTTTCAGCTGAAATAATGAATGTAGTCCTCTTAATTCTTGCTTCTAAAGCATAAGCAAGCAGAAATTTTAATGTACAATGATGTTTTAAAAAAAAACAGTCAAAATGTGCTCCACTCGGGCTGAAAACGCTTGTTTGGGACATGACATTAATGTTGACTATAAATCATAAACTAAGCATTTTTCAGCTGAAATAATGAATGTAGTCCTCTTAATTCTTGCTTCTAAAGCATTCGCAAGCAGAAATTTCAATGTACAATGATGTTTTTAAAAAAACAGTCAAAATGTGCTCCACTCGGGCTGAAAACGCTGTTGGGGACATTTCATTAATGTTGACTATAAATCATAAACTAAGCATTTTTCAGCTGAAATAATGAATGTAGTCCTCTTAATTCTTGCTTCTAAAGCATACGCAAGCAGAAATTTCAATGTACAATGATGTTTTTAAAAAAACAGTCAAAATGTGCTCCACTCGGGCTGAAAACGCTTGTTTGGGACATGACATTAATGTTGACTATAAATCATAAACTCAGCATTTTTCAGCTGAAATAATGAATGTAGTCCTCTTAATTCTTGCTTCTAAAGCATACGCAAGCAGAAATTTCAATGTACAATGATGTTTTTAAAAAAACGGTCAAAATGTGCTCCACTCGGGCTGAAAACGCTTGTTCGGAACATTTCCTTAATGTTGACTATAAATCATAAACTAAGCATTTTTCAGCTGAAATAATGAATGTAGTCCTCTTAATTCTTGCTTCTAAAGCATAAGCAAGCAGAAATTTTAATGTACAATGATGTTTTAAAAAAACAGTCAAAATGTGCTCCACTCGGGCTGAAAACGCTTGTTTGGGACATGACATTAATGTTGACTATAAATCATAAACTAAGCATTTTTCAGCTGAAATAATGAATGTAGTCCTCTTAATTCTTGCTTCTAAAGCATACGCAAGCAGAAATTTCAATGTACAATGATGTTTTTAAAAAAAGGGTCAAAATGTGCTCCACTCGGGCTGAAAACGCTTGTTTGGAACATTTCATTAATGTTGACTATAAATCATAAACTAAGCATTTTTCAGCTGAAATAATGAATGTAGTCCTCTTAATTCTCGCTTCTAAAGCATACGCAAGCAGAAATTTCAATGTACAATGATGTTTTTAAAAAAGCAGTCAAAATGTGCTCCACTCGGGCTGAAAACGCTTGTTTGGGACATGACATTAATGTTAACTATAAATCATAAACTAAGCATTTTTCAGCTGAAATAATGAATGTAGTCCTCTTAATTCTTGCTTCTAAAGCATACGCAAGCAGAAATTTCAATGTACAATGATGTTTTTAAAAAAAGGGTCAAAATGTGCTCCACTCGGGCTGAAAACGCTTGTTTGGAACATTTCATTAATGTTGACTATAAATCATAAACTAAGCATTTTTCAGCTGAAATAATGAATGTAGTCCTCTTAATTCTTGCTTCTAAAGCATACGCAAGCAGAAATTTCAATGTACAAAGATGTTTTTAAAAAAAACAGTCAAAATGTGCTCCACTCGGGCTGAAAACGCTGTTGGGGACATTTCATTAATGTTGACTATAAATCATAAACTAAGCATTTTTCAGCTGAAATAATGAATGTAGTCCTCTTAATTCTTGCTTCTAAAGCATAAGCAAGCAGAAATTTTAATGTACAATGATGTTTTAAAAAAAAACAGTCAAAATGTGCTCCACTCGGGCTGAAAACGCTTGTTTGGGACATGACATTAATGTTGACTATAAATCATAAACTAAGCATTTTTCAGCTGAAATAATGAATGTAGTCCTCTTAATTCTTGCTTCTAAAGCATTCGCAAGCAGAAATTTCAATGTACAATGATGTTTTTAAAAAAACAGTCAAAATGTGCTCCACTCGGGCTGAAAACGCTGTTGGGGACATTTCATTAATGTTGACTATAAATCATAAACTAAGCATTTTTCAGCTGAAATAATGAATGTAGTCCTCTTAATTCTTGCTTCTAAAGCATACGCAAGCAGAAATTTCAATGTACAATGATGTTTTTAAAAAAACAGTCAAAATGTGCTCCACTCGGGCTGAAAACGCTTGTTTGGGACATGACATTAATGTTGACTATAAATCATAAACTCAGCATTTTTCAGCTGAAATAATGAATGTAGTCCTCTTAATTCTTGCTTCTAAAGCATACGCAAGCAGAAATTTCAATGTACAATGATGTTTTTAAAAAAACGGTCAAAATGTGCTCCACTCGGGCTGAAAACGCTTGTTCGGAACATTTCCTTAATGTTGACTATAAATCATAAACTAAGCATTTTTCAGCTGAAATAATGAATGTAGTCCTCTTAATTCTTGCTTCTAAAGCATAAGCAAGCAGAAATTTTAATGTACAATGATGTTTTAAAAAAACAGTCAAAATGTGCTCCACTCGGGCTGAAAACGCTTGTTTGGGACATGACATTAATGTTGACTATAAATCATAAACTAAGCATTTTTCAGCTGAAATAATGAATGTAGTCCTCTTAATTCTTGCTTCTAAAGCATACGCAAGCAGAAATTTCAATGTACAATGATGTTTTTAAAAAAAGGGTCAAAATGTGCTCCACTCGGGCTGAAAACGCTTGTTTGGAACATTTCATTAATGTTGACTATAAATCATAAACTAAGCATTTTTCAGCTGAAATAATGAATGTAGTCCTCTTAATTCTCGCTTCTAAAGCATACGCAAGCAGAAATTTCAATGTACAATGATGTTTTTAAAAAAGCAGTCAAAATGTGCTCCACTCGGGCTGAAAACGCTTGTTTGGGACATGACATTAATGTTAACTATAAATCATAAACTAAGCATTTTTCAGCTGAAATAATGAATGTAGTCCTCTTAATTCTTGCTTCTAAAGCATACGCAAGCAGAAATTTCAATGTACAATGATGTTTTTAAAAAAAGGGTCAAAATGTGCTCCACTCGGGCTGAAAACGCTTGTTTGGAACATTTCATTAATGTTGACTATAAATCATAAACTAAGCATTTTTCAGCTGAAATAATGAATGTAGTCCTCTTAATTCTTGCTTCTAAAGCATACGCAAGCAGAAATTTCAATGTACAAAGATGTTTTTAAAAAAAACAGTCAAAATGTGCTCCACTCGGGCTGAAAACGCTGTTGGGGACATTTCATTAATGTTGACTATAAATCAAAAACTAAGCATTTTTCAGCTGAAATAATGAATGTAGTCCTCTTAATTCTTGCTTCTAAAGCATACGCAAGCAGAAATTTCAATGTACAATGATGTTTTTAAAAAAACAGTCAAAATGTGCTCCACTCGGGCTGAAAACGCTTGTTTGGGACATTACATTAATGTTGACTATAAATCATAAACTAAGCATTTTTCAGCTGAAATAATGAATGTAGTCCTCTTAATTCTTGCTTCTAGAGCATACGCAAAAAGAAATTTCAATGTACAATGATGTTTTTAAAAAAAACAGTCAAAATGCGCTCCACTCGGGCTGAAAACGCTTGTTTGGGACATGACATTAATGTTGACTATAAATCATAAACTAAGCATTTTTCAGCTGAAATAATGAATGTAGTCCTCTTAATTCTTGCTTCTAAAGCATACGCAAGCAGAAATTTCAATGTACAATGATGTTTTTAAAAAAACAGTCAAAATGTGCTCCACTCGGGCTGAAAACGCTTGTTTGGGACATTACATTAATGTTGACTATAAATCATAAACTAAGCATTTTTCAGCTGAAATAATGAATGTAGTCCTCTTAATTCTTGCTTCTAGAGCATACGCAAAAAGAAATTTCAATGTACAATGATGTTTTTAAAAAAAACAGTCAAAATGCGCTCCACTCGGGCTGAAAACGCTGTTGGGGACATTTCATTAATGTTGACTACAAATCAAAAACTAAGCATTTTTCAGCTGAAATAATGAATGTAGTCCTCTTAATTCTTGCTTCTAAAGCATACGCAAGCAGAAATTTCAATGTACAATGATGTTTTTAAAAAAAGGGTCAAAATGTGCTCCACTCGGGCTGAAAACGCTTGTTTGGAACATTTCATTAATGTTGACTATAAATCATAAACTAAGCATTTTTCAGCTGAAATAATGAATGTAGTCCTCTTAATTCTTGCTTCTAAAGCATACGCAAGCAGAAATTTCAATGTACAATGATGTTTTTAAAAAAACAGTCAAAATGTGCTCCACTCGGGCTGAAAACGCTTGTTTGGGACATGACATTAATGTTGACTATAAATCATAAACTAAGCATTTTTCAGCTGAAATAATGAATGTAGTCCTCTTAATTCTTGCTTCTAAAGCATACGCAAGCAGAAATTTCAATGTACAATGATGTTTTTAAAAAAAGGGTCAAAATGTGCTCCACTCGGGCTGAAAACGCTTGTTTGGAACATTTCATTAATGTTGACTATAAATCATAAACTAAGCATTTTTCAGCTGAAATAATGAATGTAGTCCTCTTAATTCTTGCTTCTAAAGCATACGCAAGCAGAAATTTCAATGTACAATGATGTTTTTAAAAAAACAGTCAAAATGTGCTCCACTCGGGCTGAAAACGCTTGTTTGGGACATGACATTAATGTTGACTATAAATCATAAACTAAGCATTTTTCAGCTGAAATAATGAATGTAGTCCTCTTAATTCTTGCTTCTAAAGCAAACGCAAGCAGAAATTTCAATGTACAATGATGTTTTTAAAAAAAGGGTCAAAATGTGCTCCACTCGGGCTGAAAACGCTTGTTTGGAACATTTCCTTAATGTTGACTATAAATCATAAACTAAGCATTTTTCAGCTGAAATAATGAATGTAGTCCTCTTAATTCTTGCTTCTAAAGCATACGCAAGCAGAAATTTCAATGTACAATGATGTTTTTAAAAAAACAGTCAAAATGTGCTCCACTCGGGCTGAAAACGCTTGTTTGGGACATGACATTAATGTTGACTATAAATCATAAACTAAGCATTTTTCAGCTGAAATAATGAATGTAGTCCTCTTAATTCTTGCTTCTAAAGCATACGCAAGCAGAAATTTCAAAGTACAATGATCTTTTTAAAAAAACGGTCAAAATGTGCTCCACTCGGGCTGAAAACGCTTGTTTGGAACATTTCATTAATGTTGACTATAAATCATAAACTAAGCATTTTTCAGCTGAAATAATGAATGTAGTCCTCTTAATTCTTGCTTCTAAAGCATACGCAAGCAGAAATTTCAATGTACAATGATGTTTTTAAAAAAAACAGTCAAAATGTGCTCCACTCGGGCTGAAAACGCTGTTGGGGACATTTCATTAATGTTGACTATAAATCAAAAACTAAGCATTTTTCAGCTGAAATAATGAATGTAGTCCTCTTAATTCTTGCTTCTAAAGCATACGCAAGCAGAAATTTCAATGTACAATGATGTTTTTAAAAAAACAGTCAAAATGTGCTCCACTCGGGCTGAAAACGCTGTTGGGGACATTTCATTAATGTTGACTATAAATCATAAACTAAGCATTTTTCAGCTGAAATAATGAATGTAGTCCTCTTAATTCTTGCTTCTAAAGCATAAGCAAGCAGAAATTTTAATGTACAATGATGTTTTAAAAAAAAACAGTCAAAATGTGCTCCACTCGGGCTGAAAACGCTTGTTTGGGACATGACATTAATGTTGACTATAAATCATAAACTAAGCATTTTTCAGCTGAAATAATGAATGTAGTCCTCTTAATTCTTGCTTCTAAAGCATTCGCAAGCAGAAATTTCAATGTACAATGATGTTTTTAAAAAAACAGTCAAAATGTGCTCCACTCGGGCTGAAAACGCTGTTGGGGACATTTCATTAATGTTGACTATAAATCATAAACTAAGCATTTTTCAGCTGAAATAATGAATGTAGTCCTCTTAATTCTTGCTTCTAAAGCATACGCAAGCAGAAATTTCAATGTACAATGATGTTTTTAAAAAAACAGTCAAAATGTGCTCCACTCGGGCTGAAAACGCTTGTTTGGGACATGACATTAATGTTGACTATAAATCATAAACTCAGCATTTTTCAGCTGAAATAATGAATGTAGTCCTCTTAATTCTTGCTTCTAAAGCATACGCAAGCAGAAATTTCAATGTACAATGATGTTTTTAAAAAAACGGTCAAAATGTGCTCCACTCGGGCTGAAAACGCTTGTTCGGAACATTTCCTTAATGTTGACTATAAATCATAAACTAAGCATTTTTCAGCTGAAATAATGAATGTAGTCCTCTTAATTCTTGCTTCTAAAGCATAAGCAAGCAGAAATTTTAATGTACAATGATGTTTTAAAAAAACAGTCAAAATGTGCTCCACTCGGGCTGAAAACGCTTGTTTGGGACATGACATTAATGTTGACTATAAATCATAAACTAAGCATTTTTCAGCTGAAATAATGAATGTAGTCCTCTTAATTCTTGCTTCTAAAGCATACGCAAGCAGAAATTTCAATGTACAATGATGTTTTTAAAAAAAGGGTCAAAATGTGCTCCACTCGGGCTGAAAACGCTTGTTTGGAACATTTCATTAATGTTGACTATAAATCATAAACTAAGCATTTTTCAGCTGAAATAATGAATGTAGTCCTCTTAATTCTCGCTTCTAAAGCATACGCAAGCAGAAATTTCAATGTACAATGATGTTTTTAAAAAAGCAGTCAAAATGTGCTCCACTCGGGCTGAAAACGCTTGTTTGGGACATGACATTAATGTTAACTATAAATCATAAACTAAGCATTTTTCAGCTGAAATAATGAATGTAGTCCTCTTAATTCTTGCTTCTAAAGCATACGCAAGCAGAAATTTCAATGTACAATGATGTTTTTAAAAAAAGGGTCAAAATGTGCTCCACTCGGGCTGAAAACGCTTGTTTGGAACATTTCATTAATGTTGACTATAAATCATAAACTAAGCATTTTTCAGCTGAAATAATGAATGTAGTCCTCTTAATTCTTGCTTCTAAAGCATACGCAAGCAGAAATTTCAATGTACAAAGATGTTTTTAAAAAAAACAGTCAAAATGTGCTCCACTCGGGCTGAAAACGCTGTTGGGGACATTTCATTAATGTTGACTATAAATCAAAAACTAAGCATTTTTCAGCTGAAATAATGAATGTAGTCCTCTTAATTCTTGCTTCTAAAGCATACGCAAGCAGAAATTTCAATGTACAATGATGTTTTTAAAAAAACAGTCAAAATGTGCTCCACTCGGGCTGAAAACGCTGTTGGGGACATTTCATTAATGTTGACTATAAATCATAAACTAAGCATTTTTCAGCTGAAATAATGAATGTAGTCCTCTTAATTCTTGCTTCTAAAGCATACGCAAGCAGAAATTTCAATGTACAATGATGTTTTTAAAAAAACGGTCAAAATGTGCTCCACTCGGGCTGAAAACGCTTGTTTGGGACATTACATTAATGTTGACTATAAATCATAAACTAAGCATTTTTCAGCTGAAATAATGAATGTAGTCCTCTTAATTCTTGCTTCTAAAGCATACGCAAACAGAAATTTCAATGTACAATGATGTTTTTTAAAAAACGGTCAAAATGTGCTCCACTCGGGCTGAAAACGCTTGTTCGGAACATTTCCTTAATGTTGACTATAAATCATAAACTAAGCATTTTCCAGCTGAAATAATGAATGTAGTCCTCTTAATTCTTGCTTCTAAAGCATACGCAAGCAGAAATTTCAATGTACAATGATGTTTTTAAAAAAAACAGTCAAAATGTGCTCCACTCGGGCTGAAAACGCTGTTGGGGACATTTCATTAATGTTGACTACAAATCAAAAACTAAGCATTTTTCAGCTGAAATAATGAATGTAGTCCTCTTAATTCTTGCTTCTAAAGCATACGCAAGCAGAAATTTCAATGTACAATGATGTTTTTAAAAAAAACAGTCAAAATGCGCTCCACTCGGGCTGAAAACGCTGTTGGGGACATTTCATTAATGTTGACTATAAATCATAAACTAAGCATTTTTCAGCTGAAATAATGAATGTAGTCCTCTTAATTCTTGCTTCTAAAGCATACGCAAGCAGAAATTTCAATGTACAATGATGTTTTTAAAAAAACGGTCAAAATGTGCTCCACTCGGGCTGAAAACGCTTGTTTGGGACATTACATTAATGTTGACTATAAATCATAAACTAAGCATTTTTCAGCTGAAATAATGAATGTAGTCCTCTTAATTCTTGCTTCTAAAGCATACGCAAGCAGAAATTTCAATGTACAATGATGTTTTTAAAAAAACAGTCAAAATGTGCTCCACTCGGGCTGAAAACGCTTGTTTGGGACATGACATTAATGTTGACTATAAATCATAAACTAAGCATTTTTCAGCTGAAATAATGAATGTAGTCCTCTTAATTCTTGCTTCTAAAGCATACGCAAGCAGAAATTTCAATGTACAATGATGTTTTTAAAAAAACGGTCAAAATGTGCTCCACTCGGGCTGAAAACGCTTGTTCGGAACATTTCCTTAATGTTGACTATAAATCATAAACTAAGCATTTTTCAGCTGAAATAATGAATGTAGTCCTCTTAATTCTTGCTTCTAAAGCATACGCAAGCAGAAATTTCAATGTACAATGATGTTTTTAAAAAAAACAGTCAAAATGCGCTCCACTCGGGCTGAAAACGCTGTTGGGGACATTTCATTAATGTTGACTATAAATCATAAACTAAGCATTTTTCAGCTGAAATAATGAATGTAGTCCTCTTAATTCTTGCTTCTAAAGCATACGCAAGCAGAAATTTCAATGTACAATGATGTTTTTAAAAAAACGGTCAAAATGTGCTCCACTCGGGCTGAAAACGCTTGTTCGGAACATTTCCTTAATGTTGACTATAAATCATAAACTAAGCATTTTTCAGCTGAAATAATGAATGTAGTCCTCTTAATTCTTGCTTCTAAAGCATACGCAAGCAGAAATTTCAATGTACAATGATGTTTTTAAAAAAAACAGTCAAAATGTGCTCCACTCGGGCTGAAAACGCTGTTGGGGACATTTCATTAATGTTGACTACAAATCAAAAACTAAGCATTTTTCAGCTGAAATAATGAATGTAGTCCTCTTAATTCTTGCTTCTAAAGCATTCGCAAGCAGAAATTTCAATGTACAATGATGTTTTTAAAAAAACAGTCAAAATGTGCTCCACTCGGGCTGAAAACGCTGTTGGGGACATTTCATTAATGTTGACTATAAATCATAAACTAAGCATTTTTCAGCTGAAATAATGAATGTAGTCCTCTTAATTCTTGCTTCTAAAGCATACGCAAGCAGAAATTTCAATGTACAATGATGTTTTTAAAAAAACAGTCAAAATGTGCTCCACTCGGGCTGAAAACGCTTGTTTGGGACATGACATTAATGTTGACTATAAATCATAAACTAAGCATTTTTCAGCTGAAATAATGAATGTAGTCCTCTTAATTCTTGCTTCTAAAGCATACGCAAGCAGAAATTTCAATGTACAATGATGTTTTTAAAAAAACGGTCATAATGTGCTCCACTCGGGCTGAAAACGCTTGTTCGGAACATTTCCTTAATGTTGACTATAAATCATAAACTAAGCATTTTTCAGCTGAAATAATGAATGTAGTCCTCTTAATTCTTGCTTCTAAAGCATACGCAAGCAGCAATTTCAATGTACAATGATGTTTTTAAAAAAAACAGTCAAAATGCGCTCCACTCGGGCTGAAAACGCTGTTGGGGACATTTCATTAATGTTGACTATAAATCATAAACTAAGCATTTTTCAGCTGAAATAATGAATGTAGTCCTCTTAATTCTTGCTTCTAAAGCATACGCAAGCAGAAATTTCAATGTACAATGATGTTTTTAAAAAAACGGTCAAAATGTGCTCCACTCGGGCTGAAAAACGCTTGTTTGGGACATTACATTAATGTTGACTATAAATCATAAACTAAGCATTTTTCAGCTGAAATAATGAATGTAGTCCTCTTAATTCTTGCTTCTAAAGCATACGCAAACAGAAATTTCAATGTACAATGATGTTTTTTAAAAAACGGTCAAAATGTGCTCCACTCGGGCTGAAAACGCTTGTTCGGAACATTTCCTTAATGTTGACTATAAATCATAAACTAAGCATTTTTCAGCTGAAATAATGAATGTAGTCCTCTTAATTCTTGCTTCTAAAGCATACGCAAGCAGAAATTTCAATGTACAATGATGTTTTTAAAAAAACAGTCAAAATGTGCTCCACTCGGGCTGAAAACGCTTGTTTGGGACATGACATTAATGTTGACTATAAATCATAAACTAAGCATTTTTCAGCTGAAATAATGAATGTAGTCCTCTTAATTCTTGCTTCTAAAGCATACGCAAGCAGAAATTTCAATGTACAATGATGTTTTTAAAAAAAGGGTCAAAATGTGCTCCACTCGGGCTGAAAACGCTTGTTTGGAACATTTCATTAATGTTGACTATAAATCATAAACTAAGCATTTTTCAGCTGAAATAATGAATGTAGTCCTCTTAATTCTTGCTTCTAAAGCATACGCAAGCAGAAATTTCAATGTACAATGATGTTTTTAAAAAAACAGTCAAAATGTGCTCCACTCGGGCTGAAAACGCTTGTTTGGGACATGACATTAATGTTGACTATAAATCATAAACTAAGCATTTTTCAGCTGAAATAATGAATGTAGTCCTCTTAATTCTTGCTTCTAAAGCATACGCAAGCAGAAATTTCAATGTACAATGATGTTTTTAAAAAAACGGTCATAATGTGCTCCACTCGGGCTGAAAACGCTTGTTCGGAACATTTCCTTAATGTTGACTATAAATCATAAACTAAGCATTTTTCAGCTGAAATAATGAATGTAGTCCTCTTAATTCTTGCTTCTAAAGCATACGCAAGCAGCAATTTCAATGTACAATGATGTTTTTAAAAAAAACAGTCAAAATGCGCTCCACTCGGGCTGAAAACGCTGTTGGGGACATTTCATTAATGTTGACTATAAATCATAAACTAAGCATTTTTCAGCTGAAATAATGAATGTAGTCCTCTTAATTCTTGCTTCTAAAGCATACGCAAGCAGAAATTTCAATGTACAATGATGTTTTTAAAAAAACGGTCAAAATGTGCTCCACTCGGGCTGAAAAACGCTTGTTTGGGACATTACATTAATGTTGACTATAAATCATAAACTAAGCATTTTTCAGCTGAAATAATGAATGTAGTCCTCTTAATTCTTGCTTCTAAAGCATACGCAAACAGAAATTTCAATGTACAATGATGTTTTTTAAAAAACGGTCAAAATGTGCTCCACTCGGGCTGAAAACGCTTGTTCGGAACATTTCCTTAATGTTGACTATAAATCATAAACTAAGCATTTTTCAGCTGAAATAATGAATGTAGTCCTCTTAATTCTTGCTTCTAAAGCATACGCAAGCAGAAATTTCAATGTACAATGATGTTTTTAAAAAAACAGTCAAAATGTGCTCCACTCGGGCTGAAAACGCTTGTTTGGGACATGACATTAATGTTGACTATAAATCATAAACTAAGCATTTTTCAGCTGAAATAATGAATGTAGTCCTCTTAATTCTTGCTTCTAAAGCATACGCAAGCAGAAATTTCAATGTACAATGATGTTTTTAAAAAAAGGGTCAAAATGTGCTCCACTCGGGCTGAAAACGCTTGTTTGGAACATTTCATTAATGTTGACTATAAATCATAAACTAAGCATTTTTCAGCTGAAATAATGAATGTAGTCCTCTTAATTCTTGCTTCTAAAGCATACGCAAGCAGAAATTTCAATGTACAATGATGTTTTTAAAAAAACAGTCAAAATGTGCTCCACTCGGGCTGAAAACGCTTGTTTGGGACATGACATTAATGTTGACTATAAATCATAAACTAAGCATTTTTCAGCTGAAATAATGAATGTAGTCCTCTTAATTCTTGCTTCTAAAGCATACGCAAGCAGAAATTTCAATGTACAATGATGTTTTTAAAAAAAGGGTCAAAATGTGCTCCACTCGGGCTGAAAACGCTTGTTTGGAACATTTCCTTAATGTTGACTATAAATCATAAACTAAGCATTTTTCAGCTGAAATAATGAATGTAGTCCTCTTAATTCTTGCTTCTAAAGCATACGCAAGCAGAAATTTCAATGTACAATGATGTTTTTAAAAAAACAGTCAAAATGTGCTCCACTCGGGCTGAAAACGCTTGTTTGGGACATGACATTAATGTTGACTATAAATCATAAACTAAGCATTTTTCAGCTGAAATAATGAATGTAGTCCTCTTAATTCTTGCTTCTAAAGCATACGCAAGCAGAAATTTCAAAGTACAATGATCTTTTTAAAAAAACGGTCAAAATGTGCTCCACTCGGGCTGAAAACGCTTGTTTGGAACATTTCATTAATGTTGACTATAAATCATAAACTAAGCATTTTTCAGCTGAAATAATGAATGTAGTCCTCTTAATTCTTGCTTCTAAAGCATACGCAAGCAGAAATTTCAATGTACAATGATGTTTTTAAAAAAAACAGTCAAAATGTGCTCCACTCGGGCTGAAAACGCTGTTGGGGACATTTCATTAATGTTGACTATAAATCAAAAACTAAGCATTTTTCAGCTGAAATAATGAATGTAGTCCTCTTAATTCTTGCTTCTAAAGCATACGCAAGCAGAAATTTCAATGTACAATGATGTTTTTAAAAAAACAGTCAAAATGTGCTCCACTCGGGCTGAAAACGCTGTTGGGGACATTTCATTAATGTTGACTATAAATCATAAACTAAGCATTTTTCAGCTGAAATAATGAATGTAGTCCTCTTAATTCTTGCTTCTAAAGCATAAGCAAGCAGAAATTTTAATGTACAATGATGTTTTAAAAAAAACAGTCAAAATGTGCTCCACTCGGGCTGAAAACGCTTGTTTGGGACATGACATTAATGTTGACTATAAATCATAAACTAAGCATTTTTCAGCTGAAATAATGAATGTAGTCCTCTTAATTCTTGCTTCTAAAGCATTCGCAAGCAGAAATTTCAATGTACAATGATGTTTTTAAAAAAACAGTCAAAATGTGCTCCACTCGGGCTGAAAACGCTGTTGGGGACATTTCATTAATGTTGACTATAAATCATAAACTAAGCATTTTTCAGCTGAAATAATGAATGTAGTCCTCTTAATTCTTGCTTCTAAAGCATACGCAAGCAGAAATTTCAATGTACAATGATGTTTTTAAAAAAAGGGTCAAAATGTGCTCCACTCGGGCTGAAAACGCTTGTTTGGGACATGACATTAATGTTGACTATAAATCATAAACTCAGCATTTTTCAGCTGAAATAATGAATGTAGTCCTCTTAATTCTTGCTTCTAAAGCATACGCAAGCAGAAATTTCAATGTACAATGATGTTTTTAAAAAAACGGTCAAAATGTGCTCCACTCGGGCTGAAAACGCTTGTTCGGAACATTTCCTTAATGTTGACTATAAATCATAAACTAAGCATTTTTCAGCTGAAATAATGAATGTAGTCCTCTTAATTCTTGCTTCTAAAGCATAAGCAAGCAGAATTTTTAATGTACAATGATGTTTTAAAAAAACAGTCAAAATGTGCTCCACTCGGGCTGAAAACGCTTGTTTGGGACATGACATTAATGTTGACTATAAATCATAAACTAAGCATTTTTCAGCTGAAATAATGAATGTAGTCCTCTTAATTCTTGCTTCTAAAGCATACGCAAGCAGAAATTTCAATGTACAATGATGTTTTTAAAAAAAGGGTCAAAATGTGCTCCACTCGGGCTGAAAACGCTTGTTTGGAACATTTCATTAATGTTGACTATAAATCATAAACTAAGCATTTTTCAGCTGAAATAATGAATGTAGTCCTCTTAATTCTCGCTTCTAAAGCATACGCAAGCAGAAATTTCAATGTACAATGATGTTTTTAAAAAAACAGTCAAAATGTGCTCCACTCGGGCTGAAAACGCTTGTTTGGGACATGACATTAATGTTAACTATAAATCATAAACTAAGCATTTTTCAGCTGAAATAATGAATGTAGTCCTCTTAATTCTTGCTTCTAAAGCATACGCAAGCAGAAATTTCAATGTACAATGATGTTTTTAAAAAAAGGGTCAAAATGTGCTCCACTCGGGCTGAAAACGCTTGTTTGGAACATTTCATTAATGTTGACTATAAATCATAAACTAAGCATTTTTCAGCTGAAATAATGAATGTAGTCCTCTTAATTCTTGCTTCTAAAGCATACGCAAGCAGAAATTTCAATGTACAATGATGTTTTTAAAAAAAACAGTCAAAATGTGCTCCACTCGGGCTGAAAACGCTGTTGGGGACATTTCATTAATGTTGACTATAAATCAAAAACTAAGCATTTTTCAGCTGAAATAATGAATGTAGTCCTCTTAATTCTTGCTTCTAAAGCATACGCAAGCAGAAATTTCAATGTACAATGATGTTTTTAAAAAAACAGTCAAAATGTGCTCCACTCGGGCTGAAAACGCTGTTGGGGACATTTCATTAATGTTGACTATAAATCATAAACTAAGCATTTTTCAGCTGAAATAATGAATGTAGTCCTCTTAATTCTTGCTTCTAAAGCATACGCAAGCAGAAATTTCAATGTACAATGATGTTTTTAAAAAAACGGTCAAAATGTGCTCCACTCGGGCTGAAAACGCTTGTTTGGGACATTACATTAATGTTGACTATAAATCATAAACTAAGCATTTTTCAGCTGAAATAATGAATGTAGTCCTCTTAATTCTTGCTTCTAAAGCATACGCAAACAGAAATTTCAATGTACAATGATGTTTTTTAAAAAACGGTCAAAATGTGCTCCACTCGGGCTGAAAACGCTTGTTCGGAACATTTCCTTAATGTTGACTATAAATCATAAACTAAGCATTTTTCAGCTGAAATAATGAATGTAGTCCTCTTAATTCTTGCTTCTAAAGCATACGCAAGCAGAAATTTCAATGTACAATGATGTTTTTAAAAAAAACAGTCAAAATGTGCTCCACTCGGGCTGAAAACGCTGTTGGGGACATTTCATTAATGTTGACTACAAATCAAAAACTAAGCATTTTTCAGCTGAAATAATGAATGTAGTCCTCTTAATTCTTGCTTCTAAAGCATACGCAAGCAGAAATTTCAATGTACAATGATGTTTTTAAAAAAAACAGTCAAAATGCGCTCCACTCGGGCTGAAAACGCTGTTGGGGACATTTCATTAATGTTGACTATAAATCATAAACTAAGCATTTTTCAGCTGAAATAATGAATGTAGTCCTCTTAATTCTTGCTTCTAAAGCATACGCAAGCAGAAATTTCAATGTACAATGATGTTTTTAAAAAAACGGTCAAAATGTGCTCCACTCGGGCTGAAAACGCTTGTTCGGAACATTTCCTTAATGTTGACTATAAATCATAAACTAAGCATTTTTCAGCTGAAATAATGAATGTAGTCCTCTTAATTCTTGCTTCTAAAGCATACGCAAGCAGAAATTTCAATGTACAATGATGTTTTTAAAAAAAACAGTCAAAATGCGCTCCACTCGGGCTGAAAACGCTGTTGGGGACATTTCATTAATGTTGACTACAAATCAAAAACTAAGCATTTTTCAGCTGAAATAATGAATGTAGTCCTCTTAATTCTTGCTTCTAAAGCATACGCAAGCAGAAATTTCAATGTACAATGATGTTTTTAAAAAAAGGGTCAAAATGTGCTCCACTCGGGCTGAAAACGCTTGTTTGGAACATTTCATTAATGTTGACTATAAATCATAAACTAAGCATTTTTCAGCTGAAATAATGAATGTAGTCCTCTTAATTCTTGCTTCTAAAGCATACGCAAGCAGAAATTTCAATGTACAATGATGTTTTTAAAAAAAACAGTCAAAATGTGCTCCACTCGGGCTGAAAACGCTGTTGGGGACATTTCATTAATGTTGACTACAAATCAAAAACTAAGCATTTTTCAGCTGAAATAATGAATGTAGTCCTCTTAATTCTTGCTTCTAAAGCATACGCAAGCAGAAATTTCAATGTACAATGATGTTTTTAAAAAAAACGGTCAAAATGTGCTCCACTCGGGCTGAAAACGCTTGTTCGGAACATTTCCTTAATGTTGACTATAAATCATAAACTAAGCATTTTTCAGCTGAAATAATGAATGTAGTCCTCTTAATTCTTGCTTCTAAAGCATACGCAAGCAGAAATTTCAATGTACAATGATGTTTTTAAAAAAAACAGTCAAAATGCGCTCCACTCGGGCTGAAAACGCTGTTGGGGACATTTCATTAATGTTGACTACAAATCAAAAACTAAGCATTTTTCAGCTGAAATAATGAATGTAGTCCTCTTAATTCTTGCTTCTAAAGCATACGCAAGCAGAAATTTCAATGTACAATGATGTTTTTAAAAAAAGGGTCAAAATGTGCTCCACTCGGGCTGAAAACGCTTGTTTGGAACATTTCATTAATGTTGACTATAAATCATAAACTAAGCATTTTTCAGCTGAAATAATGAATGTAGTCCTCTTAATTCTTGCTTCTAAAGCATACGCAAGCAGAAATTTCAATGTACAATGATGTTTTTAAAAAAACAGTCAAAATGTGCTCCACTCGGGCTGAAAACGCTTGTTTGGGACATGACATTAATGTTGACTATAAATCATAAACTAAGCATTTTTCAGCTGAAATAATGAATGTAGTCCTCTTAATTCTTGCTTCTAAAGCATACGCAAGCAGAAATTTCAATGTACAATGATGTTTTTAAAAAAAGGGTCAAAATGTGCTCCACTCGGGCTGAAAACGCTTGTTTGGAACATTTCATTAATGTTGACTATAAATCATAAACTAAGCATTTTTCAGCTGAAATAATGAATGTAGTCCTCTTAATTCTCGCTTCTAAAGCATACGCAAGCAGAAATTTCAATGTACAATGATGTTTTTAAAAAAACAGTCAAAATGTGCTCCACTCGGGCTGAAAACGCTTGTTTGGGACATGACATTAATGTTAACTATAAATCATAAACTAAGCATTTTTCAGCTGAAATAATGAATGTAGTCCTCTTAATTCTTGCTTCTAAAGCATACGCAAGCAGAAATTTCAATGTACAATGATGTTTTTAAAAAAAGGGTCAAAATGTGCTCCACTCGGGCTGAAAACGCTTGTTTGGGACATGACATTAATGTTGACTATAAATCATAAACTCAGCATTTTTCAGCTGAAATAATGAATGTAGTCCTCTTAATTCTTGCTTCTAAAGCATACGCAAGCAGAAATTTCAATGTACAATGATGTTTTTAAAAAAACGGTCAAAATGTGCTCCACTCGGGCTGAAAACGCTTGTTCGGAACATTTCCTTAATGTTGACTATAAATCATAAACTAAGCATTTTTCAGCTGAAATAATGAATGTAGTCCTCTTAATTCTTGCTTCTAAAGCATAAGCAAGCAGAATTTTTAATGTACAATGATGTTTTAAAAAAACAGTCAAAATGTGCTCCACTCGGGCTGAAAACGCTTGTTTGGGACATGACATTAATGTTGACTATAAATCATAAACTAAGCATTTTTCAGCTGAAATAATGAATGTAGTCCTCTTAATTCTTGCTTCTAAAGCATACGCAAGCAGAAATTTCAATGTACAATGATGTTTTTAAAAAAAGGGTCAAAATGTGCTCCACTCGGGCTGAAAACGCTTGTTTGGAACATTTCATTAATGTTGACTATAAATCATAAACTAAGCATTTTTCAGCTGAAATAATGAATGTAGTCCTCTTAATTCTCGCTTCTAAAGCATACGCAAGCAGAAATTTCAATGTACAATGATGTTTTTAAAAAAACAGTCAAAATGTGCTCCACTCGGGCTGAAAACGCTTGTTTGGGACATGACATTAATGTTAACTATAAATCATAAACTAAGCATTTTTCAGCTGAAATAATGAATGTAGTCCTCTTAATTCTTGCTTCTAAAGCATACGCAAGCAGAAATTTCAATGTACAATGATGTTTTTAAAAAAAGGGTCAAAATGTGCTCCACTCGGGCTGAAAACGCTTGTTTGGAACATTTCATTAATGTTGACTATAAATCATAAACTAAGCATTTTTCAGCTGAAATAATGAATGTAGTCCTCTTAATTCTTGCTTCTAAAGCATACGCAAGCAGAAATTTCAATGTACAATGATGTTTTTAAAAAAAACAGTCAAAATGTGCTCCACTCGGGCTGAAAACGCTGTTGGGGACATTTCATTAATGTTGACTATAAATCAAAAACTAAGCATTTTTCAGCTGAAATAATGAATGTAGTCCTCTTAATTCTTGCTTCTAAAGCATACGCAAGCAGAAATTTCAATGTACAATGATGTTTTTAAAAAAACAGTCAAAATGTGCTCCACTCGGGCTGAAAACGCTGTTGGGGACATTTCATTAATGTTGACTATAAATCATAAACTAAGCATTTTTCAGCTGAAATAATGAATGTAGTCCTCTTAATTCTTGCTTCTAAAGCATACGCAAGCAGAAATTTCAATGTACAATGATGTTTTTAAAAAAACGGTCAAAATGTGCTCCACTCGGGCTGAAAACGCTTGTTTGGGACATTACATTAATGTTGACTATAAATCATAAACTAAGCATTTTTCAGCTGAAATAATGAATGTAGTCCTCTTAATTCTTGCTTCTAAAGCATACGCAAACAGAAATTTCAATGTACAATGATGTTTTTTAAAAAACGGTCAAAATGTGCTCCACTCGGGCTGAAAACGCTTGTTCGGAACATTTCCTTAATGTTGACTATAAATCATAAACTAAGCATTTTTCAGCTGAAATAATGAATGTAGTCCTCTTAATTCTTGCTTCTAAAGCATACGCAAGCAGAAATTTCAATGTACAATGATGTTTTTAAAAAAAACAGTCAAAATGTGCTCCACTCGGGCTGAAAACGCTGTTGGGGACATTTCATTAATGTTGACTACAAATCAAAAACTAAGCATTTTTCAGCTGAAATAATGAATGTAGTCCTCTTAATTCTTGCTTCTAAAGCATACGCAAGCAGAAATTTCAATGTACAATGATGTTTTTAAAAAAAACAGTCAAAATGCGCTCCACTCGGGCTGAAAACGCTGTTGGGGACATTTCATTAATGTTGACTATAAATCATAAACTAAGCATTTTTCAGCTGAAATAATGAATGTAGTCCTCTTAATTCTTGCTTCTAAAGCATACGCAAGCAGAAATTTCAATGTACAATGATGTTTTTAAAAAAACGGTCAAAATGTGCTCCACTCGGGCTGAAAACGCTTGTTCGGAACATTTCCTTAATGTTGACTATAAATCATAAACTAAGCATTTTTCAGCTGAAATAATGAATGTAGTCCTCTTAATTCTTGCTTCTAAAGCATACGCAAGCAGAAATTTCAATGTACAATGATGTTTTTAAAAAAAACAGTCAAAATGCGCTCCACTCGGGCTGAAAACGCTGTTGGGGACATTTCATTAATGTTGACTACAAATCAAAAACTAAGCATTTTTCAGCTGAAATAATGAATGTAGTCCTCTTAATTCTTGCTTCTAAAGCATACGCAAGCAGAAATTTCAATGTACAATGATGTTTTTAAAAAAAGGGTCAAAATGTGCTCCACTCGGGCTGAAAACGCTTGTTTGGAACATTTCATTAATGTTGACTATAAATCATAAACTAAGCATTTTTCAGCTGAAATAATGAATGTAGTCCTCTTAATTCTTGCTTCTAAAGCATACGCAAGCAGAAATTTCAATGTACAATGATGTTTTTAAAAAAAACAGTCAAAATGTGCTCCACTCGGGCTGAAAACGCTGTTGGGGACATTTCATTAATGTTGACTACAAATCAAAAACTAAGCATTTTTCAGCTGAAATAATGAATGTAGTCCTCTTAATTCTTGCTTCTAAAGCATACGCAAGCAGAAATTTCAATGTACAATGATGTTTTTAAAAAAAACGGTCAAAATGTGCTCCACTCGGGCTGAAAACGCTTGTTCGGAACATTTCCTTAATGTTGACTATAAATCATAAACTAAGCATTTTTCAGCTGAAATAATGAATGTAGTCCTCTTAATTCTTGCTTCTAAAGCATACGCAAGCAGAAATTTCAATGTACAATGATGTTTTTAAAAAAAACAGTCAAAATGCGCTCCACTCGGGCTGAAAACGCTGTTGGGGACATTTCATTAATGTTGACTATAAATCATAAACTAAGCATTTTTCAGCTGAAATAATGAATGTAGTCCTCTTAATTCTTGCTTCTAAAGCATACGCAAGCAGAAATTTCAATGTACAATGATGTTTTTAAAAAAACGGTCAAAATGTGCTCCACTCGGGCTGAAAACGCTTGTTCGGAACATTTCCTTAATGTTGACTATAAATCATAAACTAAGCATTTTTCAGCTGAAATAATGAATGTAGTCCTCTTAATTCTTGCTTCTAAAGCATACGCAAGCAGAAATTTCAATGTACAATGATGTTTTTAAAAAAAACAGTCAAAATGTGCTCCACTCGGGCTGAAAACGCTGTTGGGGACATTTCATTAATGTTGACTACAAATCAAAAACTAAGCATTTTTCAGCTGAAATAATGAATGTAGTCCTCTTAATTCTTGCTTCTAAAGCATTCGCAAGCAGAAATTTCAATGTACAATGATGTTTTTAAAAAAACAGTCAAAATGTGCTCCACTCGGGCTGAAAACGCTGTTGGGGACATTTCATTAATGTTGACTATAAATCATAAACTAAGCATTTTTCAGCTGAAATAATGAATGTAGTCCTCTTAATTCTTGCTTCTAAAGCATACGCAAGCAGAAATTTCAATGTACAATGATGTTTTTAAAAAAACAGTCAAAATGTGCTCCACTCGGGCTGAAAACGCTTGTTTGGGACATGACATTAATGTTGACTATAAATCATAAACTCAGCATTTTTCAGCTGAAATAATGAATGTAGTCCTCTTAATTCTTGCTTCTAAAGCATACGCAAGCAGAAATTTCAATGTACAATGATGTTTTTAAAAAAACGGTCAAAATGTGCTCCACTCGGGCTGAAAACGCTTGTTCGGAACATTTCCTTAATGTTGACTATAAATCATAAACTAAGCATTTTTCAGCTGAAATAATGAATGTAGTCCTCTTAATTCTTGCTTCTAAAGCATAAGCAAGCAGAAATTTTAATGTACAATGATGTTTTAAAAAAACAGTCAAAATGTGCTCCACTCGGGCTGAAAACGCTTGTTTGGGACATGACATTAATGTTGACTATAAATCATAAACTAAGCATTTTTCAGCTGAAATAATGAATGTAGTCCTCTTAATTCTTGCTTCTTAAGCATACGCAAGCAGAAATTTCAATGTACAATGATGTTTTTAAAAAAAGGGTCAAAATGTGCTCCACTCGGGCTGAAAACGCTTGTTTGGAACATTTCATTAATGTTGACTATAAATCATAAACTAAGCATTTTTCAGCTGAAATAATGAATGTAGTCCTCTTAATTCTCGCTTCTAAAGCATACGCAAGCAGAAATTTCAATGTACAATGATGTTTTTAAAAAAACAGTCAAAATGTGCTCCACTCGGGCTGAAAACGCTTGTTTGGGACATGACATTAATGTTAACTATAAATCATAAACTAAGCATTTTTCAGCTGAAATAATGAATGTAGTCCTCTTAATTCTTGCTTCTAAAGCATACGCAAGCAGAAATTTCAATGTACAATGATGTTTTTAAAAAAAGGGTCAAAATGTGCTCCACTCGGGCTGAAAACGCTTGTTTGGAACATTTCATTAATGTTGACTATAAATCATAAACTAAGCATTTTTCAGCTGAAATAATGAATGTAGTCCTCTTAATTCTTGCTTCTAAAGCATACGCAAGCAGAAATTTCAATGTACAATGATGTTTTTAAAAAAAACAGTCAAAATGTGCTCCACTCGGGCTGAAAACGCTGTTGGGGACATTTCATTAATGTTGACTATAAATCAAAAACTAAGCATTTTTCAGCTGAAATAATGAATGTAGTCCTCTTAATTCTTGCTTCTAAAGCATACCCAAGCAGAAATTTCAATGTACAATGATGTTTTTAAAAAAACAGTCAAAATGTGCTCCACTCGGGCTGAAAACGCTGTTGGGGACATTTCATTAATGTTGACTATAAATCATAAACTAAGCATTTTTCAGCTGAAATAATGAATGTAGTCCTCTTAATTCTTGCTTCTAAAGCATACGCAAGCAGAAATTTCAATGTACAATGATGTTTTTAAAAAAACGGTCAAAATGTGCTCCACTCGGGCTGAAAACGCTTGTTTGGGACATTACATTAATGTTGACTATAAATCATAAACTAAGCATTTTTCAGCTGAAATAATGAATGTAGTCCTCTTAATTCTTGCTTCTAAAGCATACGCAAACAGAAATTTCAATGTACAATGATGTTTTTTAAAAAACGGTCAAAATGTGCTCCACTCGGGCTGAAAACGCTTGTTCGGAACATTTCCTTAATGTTGACTATAAATCATAAACTAAGCATTTTTCAGCTGAAATAATGAATGTAGTCCTCTTAATTCTTGCTTCTAAAGCATACGCAAGCAGAAATTTCAATGTACAATGATGTTTTTAAAAAAAACAGTCAAAATGTGCTCCACTCGGGCTGAAAACGCTGTTGGGGACATTTCATTAATGTTGACTACAAATCAAAAACTAAGCATTTTTCAGCTGAAATAATGAATGTAGTCCTCTTAATTCTTGCTTCTAAAGCATACGCAAGCAGAAATTTCAATGTACAATGATGTTTTTAAAAAAAACAGTCAAAATGCGCTCCACTCGGGCTGAAAACGCTGTTGGGGACATTTCATTAATGTTGACTATAAATCATAAACTAAGCATTTTTCAGCTGAAATAATGAATGTAGTCCTCTTAATTCTTGCTTCTAAAGCATACGCAAGCAGAAATTTCAATGTACAATGATGTTTTTAAAAAAACGGTCAAAATGTGCTCCACTCGGGCTGAAAACGCTTGTTTGGGACATTACATTAATGTTGACTATAAATCATAAACTAAGCATTTTTCAGCTGAAATAATGAATGTAGTCCTCTTAATTCTTGCTTCTAAAGCATACGCAAGCAGAAATTTCAATGTACAATGATGTTTTTAAAAAAACAGTCAAAATGTGCTCCACTCGGGCTGAAAACGCTTGTTTGGGACATGACATTAATGTTGACTATAAATCATAAACTAAGCATTTTTCAGCTGAAATAATGAATGTAGTCCTCTTAATTCTTGCTTCTAAAGCATACGCAAGCAGAAATTTCAATGTACAATGATGTTTATAAAAAAAACGGTCAAAATGTGCTCCACTCGGGCTGAAAACGCTTGTTCGGAACATTTCCTTAATGTTGACTATAAATCATAAACTAAGCATTTTTCAGCTGAAATAATGAATGTAGTCCTCTTAATTCTTGCTTCTAAAGCATACGCAAGCAGAAATTTCAATGTACAATGATGTTTTTAAAAAAAACAGTCAAAATGCGCTCCACTCGGGCTGAAAAGGCTGTTGGGGACATTTCATTAATGTTGACTATAAATCATAAACTAAGCATTTTTCAGCTGAAATAATGAATGTAGTCCTCTTAATTCTTGCTTCTAAAGCATACGCAAGCAGAAATTTCAATGTACAATGATGTTTTTAAAAAAACGGTCAAAATGTGCTCCACTCGGGCTGAAAACGCTTGTTCGGAACATTTCCTTAATGTTGACTATAAATCATAAACTAAGCATTTTTCAGCTGAAATAATGAATGTAGTCCTCTTAATTCTTGCTTCTAAAGCATACGCAAGCAGAAATTTCAATGTACAATGATGTTTTTAAAAAAAACAGTCAAAATGTGCTCCACTCGGGCTGAAAACGCTGTTGGGGACATTTCATTAATGTTGACTACAAATCAAAAACTAAGCATTTTTCAGCTGAAATAATGAATGTAGTCCTCTTAATTCTTGCTTCTAAAGCATTCGCAAGCAGAAATTTCAATGTACAATGATGTTTTTAAAAAAACAGTCAAAATGTGCTCCACTCGGGCTGAAAACGCTGTTGGGGACATTTCATTAATGTTGACTATAAATCATAAACTAAGCATTTTTCAGCTGAAATAATGAATGTAGTCCTCTTAATTCTTGCTTCTAAAGCATAAGCAAGCAGAAATTTTAATGTACAATGATGTTTTAAAAAAAACAGTCAAAATGTGCTCCACTCGGGCTGAAAACGCTTGTTTGGGACATGACATTAATGTTGACTATAAATCATAAACTAAGCATTTTTCAGCTGAAATAATGAATGTAGTCCTCTTAATTCTTGCTTCTAAAGCATACGCAAGCAGAAATTTCAATGTACAATGATGTTTTTAAAAAAAGGGTCAAAATGTGCTCCACTCGGGCTGAAAACGCTTGTTTGGAACATTTCATTAATGTTGACTATAAATCATAAACTAAGCATTTTTCAGCTGAAATAATGAATGTAGTCCTCTTAATTCTCGCTTCTAAAGCATACGCAAGCAGAAATTTCAATGTACAATGATGTTTTTAAAAAAACAGTCAAAATGTGCTCCACTCGGGCTGAAAACGCTTGTTTGGGACATGACATTAATGTTAACTATAAATCATAAACTAAGCATTTTTCAGCTGAAATAATGAATGTAGTCCTCTTAATTCTTGCTTCTAAAGCATACGCAAGCAGAAATTTCAATGTACAATGATGTTTTTAAAAAAAGGGTCAAAATGTGCTCCACTCGGGCTGAAAACGCTTGTTTGGAACATTTCATTAATGTTGACTATAAATCATAAACTAAGCATTTTTCAGCTGAAATAATGAATGTAGTCCTCTTAATTCTTGCTTCTAAAGCATACGCAAGCAGAAATTTCAATGTACAATGATGTTTTTAAAAAAACGGTCAAAATGCGCTCCACTCGGGCTGAAAACGCTGTTGGGGACATTTCATTAATGTTGACTACAAATCAAAAACTAAGCATTTTTCAGCTGAAATAATGAATGTAGTCCTCTTAATTCTTGCTTCTAAAGCATACGCAAGCAGAAATTTCAATGTACAATGATGTTTTTAAAAAAAACAGTCAAAATGCGCTCCACTCGGGTTGAAAACGCTGTTGGGGACATTTCATTAATGTTGACTATAAATCATAAACTAAGCATTTTTCAGCTGAAATAATGAATGTAGTCCTCTTAATTCTTGCTTCTAAAGCATACGCAAGCAGAAATTTCAATGTACAATGATGTTTTTAAAAAAACGGTCAAAATGTGCTCCACTCGGGCTGAAAACGCTTGTTTGGGACATTACATTAATGTTGACTATAAATCATAAACTAAGCATTTTTCAGCTGAAATAATGAATGTAGTCCTCTTAATTCTTGCTTCTAAAGCATACGCAAGCAGAAATTTCAATGTACAATGATGTTTTTAAAAAAACAGTCAAAATGTGCTCCACTCGGGCTGAAAACGCTTGTTTGGGACATGACATTAATGTTGACTATAAATCATAAACTAAGCATTTTTCAGCTGAAATAATGAATGTAGTCCTCTTAATTCTTGCTTCTAAAGCATACGCAAGCAGAAATTTCAATGTACAATGATGTTTTTAAAAAAACGGTCAAAATGTGCTCCACTCGGGCTGAAAACGCTTGTTCGGAACATTTCCTTAATGTTGACTATAAATCATAAACTAAGCATTTTTCAGCTGAAATAATGAATGTAGTCCTCTTAATTCTTGCTTCTAAAGCATACGCAAGCAGAAATTTCAATGTACAATGATGTTTTTAAAAAAAACAGTCAAAATGCGCTCCACTCGGGCTGAAAACGCTGTTGGGGACATTTCATTAATGTTGACTATAAATCATAAACTAAGCATTTTTCAGCTGAAATAATGAATGTAGTCCTCTTAATTCTTGCTTCTAAAGCATACGCAAGCAGAAATTTCAATGTACAATGATGTTTTTAAAAAAACGGTCAAAATGTGCTCCACTCGGGCTGAAAACGCTTGTTCGGAACATTTCCTTAATGTTGACTATAAATCATAAACTAAGCATTTTTCAGCTGAAATAATGAATGTAGTCCTCTTAATTCTTGCTTCTAAAGCATACGCAAGCAGAAATTTCAATGTACAATGATGTTTTTAAAAAAAACAGTCAAAATGTGCTCCACTCGGGCTGAAAACGCTGTTGGGGACATTTCATTAATGTTGACTACAAATCAAAAACTAAGCATTTTTCAGCTGAAATAATGAATGTAGTCCTCTTAATTCTTGCTTCTAAAGCATACGCAAGCAGAAATTTCAATGTACAATGATGTTTTTAAAAAAAACAGTCAAAATGCGCTCCACTCGGGCTGAAAACGCTGTTGGGGACATTTCATTAATGTTGACTATAAATCATAAACTAAGCATTTTTCAGCTGAAATAATGAATGTAGTCCTCTTAATTCTTGCTTCTAAAGCATACGCAAGCAGAAATTTCAATGTACAATGATGTTTTTAAAAAAACGGTCAAAATGTGCTCCACTCGGGCTGAAAACGCTTGTTTGGGACATTACATTAATGTTGACTATAAATCATAAACTAAGCATTTTTCAGCTGAAATAATGAATGTAGTCCTCTTAATTCTTGCTTCTAAAGCATACGCAAGCAGAAATTTCAATGTACAATGATGTTTTTAAAAAAACGGTCAAAATGTGCTCCACTCGGGCTGAAAACGCTTGTTCGGAACATTTCCTTAATGTTGACTATAAATCATAAACTAAGCATTTTTCAGCTGAAATAATGAATGTAGTCCTCTTAATTCTTGCTTCTAAAGCATACGCAAGCAGAAATTTCAATGTACAATGATGTTTTTAAAAAAAACAGTCAAAATGTGCTCCACTCGGGCTGAAAACGCTGTTGGGGACATTTCATTAATGTTGACTACAAATCAAAAACTAAGCATTTTTCAGCTGAAATAATGAATGTAGTCCTCTTAATTCTTGCTTCTAAAGCATTCGCAAGCAGAAATTTCAATGTACAATGATGTTTTTAAAAAAACAGTCAAAATGTGCTCCACTCGGGCTGAAAACGCTGTTGGGGACATTTCATTAATGTTGACTATAAATCATAAACTAAGCATTTTTCAGCTGAAATAATGAATGTAGTCCTCTTAATTCTTGCTTCTAAAGCATACGCAAGCAGAAATTTCAATGTACAATGATGTTTTTAAAAAAACAGTCAAAATGTGCTCCACTCGGGCTGAAAACGCTTGTTCGGAACATTTCCTTAATGTTGACTATAAATCATAAACTAAGCATTTTTCAGCTGAAATAATGAATGTAGTCCTCTTAATTCTTGCTTCTAAAGCATACGCAAACAGAAATTTCAATGTACAATGATGTTTTTAAAAAAACGGTCAAAATGTGCTCCACTCGGGCTGAAAACGCTTGTTCGGAACATTTCCTTAATGTTGACTATAAATCATAAACTAAGCATTTTTCAGCTGAAATAATGAATGTAGTCCTCTTAATTCTTGCTTCTAAAGCATACGCAAGCAGAAATTTCAATGTACAATGATGTTTTTAAAAAAAACAGTCAAAATGCGCTCCACTCGGGCTGAAAACGCTGTTGGGGACATTTCATTAATGTTGACTACAAATCAAAAACTAAGCATTTTTCAGCTGAAATAATGAATGTAGTCCTCTTAATTCTTGCTTCTAAAGCATACGCAAGCAGAAATTTCAATGTACAATGATGTTTTTAAAAAAAGGGTCAAAATGTGCTCCACTCGGGCTGAAAACGCTTGTTTGGAACATTTCATTAATGTTGACTATAAATCATAAACTAAGCATTTTTCAGCTGAAATAATGAATGTAGTCCTCTTAATTCTTGCTTCTAAAGCATACGCAAGCAGAAATTTCAATGTACAATGATGTTTTTAAAAAAAACAGTCAAAATGTGCTCCACTCGGGCTGAAAACGCTGTTGGGGACATTTCATTAATGTTGACTACAAATCAAAAACTAAGCATTTTTCAGCTGAAATAATGAATGTAGTCCTCTTAATTCTTGCTTCTAAAGCATACGCAAGCAGAAATTTCAATGTACAATGATGTTTTTAAAAAAAACGGTCAAAATGTGCTCCACTCGGGCTGAAAACGCTTGTTCGGAACATTTCCTTAATGTTGACTATAAATCATAAACTAAGCATTTTTCAGCTGAAATAATGAATGTAGTCCTCTTAATTCTTGCTTCTAAAGCATACGCAAGCAGAAATTTCAATGTACAATGATGTTTTTAAAAAAAACAGTCAAAATGCGCTCCACTCGGGCTGAAAACGCTGTTGGGGACATTTCATTAATGTTGACTATAAATCATAAACTAAGCATTTTTCAGCTGAAATAATGAATGTAGTCCTCTTAATTCTTGCTTCTAAAGCATACGCAAGCAGAAATTTCAATGTACAATGATGTTTTTAAAAAAAACAGTCAAAATGTGCTCCACTCGGGCTGAAAACGCTGTTGGGGACATTTCATTAATGTTGACTATAAATCATAAACTAAGAATTTTTCAGCTGAAATAATGAATGTAGTCCTCTTAATTCTTGCTTCTAAAGCATACGCAAGCAGAAATTTCAATGTACAATGATGTTTTTAAAAAAACGGTCAAAATGCGCTCCACTCGGGCTGAAAACGCTGTTGGGGACATTTCATTAATGTTGACTACAAATCAAAAACTAAGCATTTTTCAGCTGAAATAATGAATGTAGTCCTCTTAATTCTTGCTTCTAAAGCATACGCAAGCAGAAATTTCAATGTACAATGATGTTTTTAAAAAAAACAGTCAAAATGCGCTCCACTCGGGTTGAAAACGCTGTTGGGGACATTTCATTAATGTTGACTATAAATCATAAACTAAGCATTTTTCAGCTGAAATAATGAATGTAGTCCTCTTAATTCTTGCTTCTAAAGCATACGCAAGCAGAAATTTCAATGTACAATGATGTTTTTAAAAAAACGGTCAAAATGTGCTCCACTCGGGCTGAAAACGCTTGTTTGGGACATTACATTAATGTTGACTATAAATCATAAACTAAGCATTTTTCAGCTGAAATAATGAATGTAGTCCTCTTAATTCTTGCTTCTAAAGCATACGCAAGCAGAAATTTCAATGTACAATGATGTTTTTAAAAAAACAGTCAAAATGTGCTCCACTCGGGCTGAAAACGCTTGTTTGGGACATTACATTAATGTTGACTATAAATCATAAACTAAGCATTTTTCAGCTGAAATAATGAATGTAGTCCTCTTAATTCTTGCTTCTAAAGCATACGCAAACAGAAATTTCAATGTACAATGATGTTTTTTAAAAAACGGTCAAAATGTGCTCCACTCGGGCTGAAAACGCTTGTTCGGAACATTTCCTTAATGTTGACTATAAATCATAAACTAAGCATTTTTCAGCTGAAATAATGAATGTAGTCCTCTTAATTCTTGCTTCTAAAGCATACGCAAGCAGAAATTTCAATGTACAATGATGTTTTTAAAAAAAACAGTCAAAATGCGCTCCACTCGGGCTGAAAACGCTGTTGGGGACATTTCATTAATGTTGACTATAAATCATAAACTAAGCATTTTTCAGCTGAAATAATGAATGTAGTCCTCTTAATTCTTGCTTCTAAAGCATACGCAAGCAGAAATTTCAATGTACAATGATGTTTTTAAAAAAACGGTCAAAATGTGCTCCACTCGGGCTGAAAACGCTTGTTTGGGACATTACATTAATGTTGACTATAAATCATAAACTAAGCATTTTTCAGCTGAAATAATGAATGTAGTCCTCTTAATTCTTGCTTCTAAAGCATACGCAAGCAGAAATTTCAATGTACAATGATGTTTTTAAAAAAACAGTCAAAATGTGCTCCACTCGGGCTGAAAACGCTTGTTTGGGACATGACATTAATGTTGACTATAAATCATAAACTAAGCATTTTTCAGCTGAAATAATGAATGTAGTCCTCTTAATTCTTGCTTCTAAAGCATACGCAAGCAGAAATTTCAATGTACAATGATGTTTTTAAAAAAACGGTCAAAATGTGCTCCACTCGGGCTGAAAACGCTTGTTCGGAACATTTCCTTAATGTTGACTATAAATCATAAACTAAGCATTTTTCAGCTGAAATAATGAATGTAGTCCTCTTAATTCTTGCTTCTAAAGCATACGCAAGCAGAAATTTCAATGTACAATGATGTTTTTAAAAAAAACAGTCAAAATGCGCTCCACTCGGGCTGAAAACGCTGTTGGGGACATTTCATTAATGTTGACTATAAATCATAAACTAAGCATTTTTCAGCTGAAATAATGAATGTAGTCCTCTTAATTCTTGCTTCTAAAGCATACGCAAGCAGAAATTTCAATGTACAATGATGTTTTTAAAAAAACGGTCAAAATGTGCTCCACTCGGGCTGAAAACGCTTGTTCGGAACATTTCCTTAATGTTGACTATAAATCATAAACTAAGCATTTTTCAGCTGAAATAATGAATGTAGTCCTCTTAATTCTTGCTTCTAAAGCATACGCAAGCAGAAATTTCAATGTACAATGATGTTTTTAAAAAAAACAGTCAAAATGTGCTCCACTCGGGCTGAAAACGCTGTTGGGGACATTTCATTAATGTTGACTACAAATCAAAAACTAAGCATTTTTCAGCTGAAATAATGAATGTAGTCCTCTTAATTCTTGCTTCTAAAGCATACGCAAGCAGAAATTTCAATGTACAATGATGTTTTTAAAAAAAACAGTCAAAATGCGCTCCACTCGGGCTGAAAACGCTGTTGGGGACATTTCATTAATGTTGACTATAAATCATAAACTAAGCATTTTTCAGCTGAAATAATGAATGTAGTCCTCTTAATTCTTGCTTCTAAAGCATACGCAAGCAGAAATTTCAATGTACAATGATGTTTTTAAAAAAACGGTCAAAATGTGCTCCACTCGGGCTGAAAACGCTTGTTTGGGACATTACATTAATGTTGACTATAAATCATAAACTAAGCATTTTTCAGCTGAAATAATGAATGTAGTCCTCTTAATTCTTGCTTCTAAAGCATACGCAAGCAGAAATTTCAATGTACAATGATGTTTTTAAAAAAACGGTCAAAATGTGCTCCACTCGGGCTGAAAACGCTTGTTCGGAACATTTCCTTAATGTTGACTATAAATCATAAACTAAGCATTTTTCAGCTGAAATAATGAATGTAGTCCTCTTAATTCTTGCTTCTAAAGCATACGCAAGCAGAAATTTCAATGTACAATGATGTTTTTAAAAAAAACAGTCAAAATGTGCTCCACTCGGGCTGAAAACGCTGTTGGGGACATTTCATTAATGTTGACTACAAATCAAAAACTAAGCATTTTTCAGCTGAAATAATGAATGTAGTCCTCTTAATTCTTGCTTCTAAAGCATTCGCAAGCAGAAATTTCAATGTACAATGATGTTTTTAAAAAAACAGTCAAAATGTGCTCCACTCGGGCTGAAAACGCTGTTGGGGACATTTCATTAATGTTGACTATAAATCATAAACTAAGCATTTTTCAGCTGAAATAATGAATGTAGTCCTCTTAATTCTTGCTTCTAAAGCATACGCAAGCAGAAATTTCAATGTACAATGATGTTTTTAAAAAAACAGTCAAAATGTGCTCCACTCGGGCTGAAAACGCTTGTTCGGAACATTTCCTTAATGTTGACTATAAATCATAAACTAAGCATTTTTCAGCTGAAATAATGAATGTAGTCCTCTTAATTCTTGCTTCTAAAGCATACGCAAACAGAAATTTCAATGTACAATGATGTTTTTAAAAAAACGGTCAAAATGTGCTCCACTCGGGCTGAAAACGCTTGTTCGGAACATTTCCTTAATGTTGACTATAAATCATAAACTAAGCATTTTTCAGCTGAAATAATGAATGTAGTCCTCTTAATTCTTGCTTCTAAAGCATACGCAAGCAGAAATTTCAATGTACAATGATGTTTTTAAAAAAAACAGTCAAAATGCGCTCCACTCGGGCTGAAAACGCTGTTGGGGACATTTCATTAATGTTGACTACAAATCAAAAACTAAGCATTTTTCAGCTGAAATAATGAATGTAGTCCTCTTAATTCTTGCTTCTAAAGCATACGCAAGCAGAAATTTCAATGTACAATGATGTTTTTAAAAAAAGGGTCAAAATGTGCTCCACTCGGGCTGAAAACGCTTGTTTGGAACATTTCATTAATGTTGACTATAAATCATAAACTAAGCATTTTTCAGCTGAAATAATGAATGTAGTCCTCTTAATTCTTGCTTCTAAAGCATACGCAAGCAGAAATTTCAATGTACAATGATGTTTTTAAAAAAAACAGTCAAAATGTGCTCCACTCGGGCTGAAAACGCTGTTGGGGACATTTCATTAATGTTGACTACAAATCAAAAACTAAGCATTTTTCAGCTGAAATAATGAATGTAGTCCTCTTAATTCTTGCTTCTAAAGCATACGCAAGCAGAAATTTCAATGTACAATGATGTTTTTAAAAAAAACGGTCAAAATGTGCTCCACTCGGGCTGAAAACGCTTGTTCGGAACATTTCCTTAATGTTGACTATAAATCATAAACTAAGCATTTTTCAGCTGAAATAATGAATGTAGTCCTCTTAATTCTTGCTTCTAAAGCATACGCAAGCAGAAATTTCAATGTACAATGATGTTTTTAAAAAAAACAGTCAAAATGCGCTCCACTCGGGCTGAAAACGCTGTTGGGGACATTTCATTAATGTTGACTATAAATCATAAACTAAGCATTTTTCAGCTGAAATAATGAATGTAGTCCTCTTAATTCTTGCTTCTAAAGCATACGCAAGCAGAAATTTCAATGTACAATGATGTTTTTAAAAAAAACAGTCAAAATGTGCTCCACTCGGGCTGAAAACGCTGTTGGGGACATTTCATTAATGTTGACTATAAATCATAAACTAAGAATTTTTCAGCTGAAATAATGAATGTAGTCCTCTTAATTCTTGCTTCTAAAGCATACGCAAGCAGAAATTTCAATGTACAATGATGTTTTTAAAAAAACGGTCAAAATGCGCTCCACTCGGGCTGAAAACGCTGTTGGGGACATTTCATTAATGTTGACTACAAATCAAAAACTAAGCATTTTTCAGCTGAAATAATGAATGTAGTCCTCTTAATTCTTGCTTCTAAAGCATACGCAAGCAGAAATTTCAATGTACAATGATGTTTTTAAAAAAAACAGTCAAAATGCGCTCCACTCGGGTTGAAAACGCTGTTGGGGACATTTCATTAATGTTGACTATAAATCATAAACTAAGCATTTTTCAGCTGAAATAATGAATGTAGTCCTCTTAATTCTTGCTTCTAAAGCATACGCAAGCAGAAATTTCAATGTACAATGATGTTTTTAAAAAAACGGTCAAAATGTGCTCCACTCGGGCTGAAAACGCTTGTTTGGGACATTACATTAATGTTGACTATAAATCATAAACTAAGCATTTTTCAGCTGAAATAATGAATGTAGTCCTCTTAATTCTTGCTTCTAAAGCATACGCAAGCAGAAATTTCAATGTACAATGATGTTTTTAAAAAAACAGTCAAAATGTGCTCCACTCGGGCTGAAAACGCTTGTTTGGGACATTACATTAATGTTGACTATAAATCATAAACTAAGCATTTTTCAGCTGAAATAATGAATGTAGTCCTCTTAATTCTTGCTTCTAAAGCATACGCAAACAGAAATTTCAATGTACAATGATGTTTTTTAAAAAACGGTCAAAATGTGCTCCACTCGGGCTGAAAACGCTTGTTCGGAACATTTCCTTAATGTTGACTATAAATCATAAACTAAGCATTTTTCAGCTGAAATAATGAATGTAGTCCTCTTAATTCTTGCTTCTAAAGCATACGCAAGCAGAAATTTCAATGTACAATGATGTTTTTAAAAAAAACAGTCAAAATGCGCTCCACTCGGGCTGAAAACGCTGTTGGGGACATTTCATTAATGTTGACTATAAATCATAAACTAAGCATTTTTCAGCTGAAATAATGAATGTAGTCCTCTTAATTCTTGCTTCTAAAGCATACGCAAGCAGAAATTTCAATGTACAATGATGTTTTTAAAAAAACGGTCAAAATGTGCTCCACTCGGGCTGAAAACGCTTGTTCGGAACATTTCCTTAATGTTGACTATAAATCATAAACTAAGCATTTTTCAGCTGAAATAATGAATGTAGTCCTCTTAATTCTTGCTTCTAAAGCATACGCAAGCAGAAATTTCAATGTACAATGATGTTTTTAAAAAAACGGTCAAAATGTGCTCCACTCGGGCTGAAAACGCTTGTTCGGAACATTTCCTTAATGTTGACTATAAATCATAAACTAAGCATTTTTCAGCTGAAATAATGAATGTAGTCCTCTTAATTCTTGCTTCTAAAGCATACGCAAGCAGAAATTTCAATGTACAATGATGTTTTTAAAAAAAACAGTCAAAATGCGCTCCACTCGGGCTGAAAACGCTGTTGGGGACATTTCATTAATGTTGACTATAAATCATAAACTAAGCATTTTTCAGCTGAAATAATGAATGTAGTCCTCTTAATTCTTGCTTCTAAAGCATACGCAAGCAGAAATTTCAATGTACAATGATGTTTTTAAAAAAACGGTCAAAATGTGCTCCACTCGGGCTGAAAACGCTTGTTCGGAACATTTCCTTAATGTTGACTATAAATCATAAACTAAGCATTTTTCAGCTGAAATAATGAATGTAGTCCTCTTAATTCTTGCTTCTAAAGCATACGCAAGCAGAAATTTCAATGTACAATGATGTTTTTAAAAAAAACAGTCAAAATGTGCTCCACTCGGGCTGAAAACGCTGTTGGGGACATTTCATTAATGTTGACTACAAATCAAAAACTAAGCATTTTTCAGCTGAAATAATGAATGTAGTCCTCTTAATTCTTGCTTCTAAAGCATACGCAAGCAGAAATTTCAATGTACAATGATGTTTTAAAAAAAAACAGTCAAAATGCGCTCCACTCGGGCTGAAAACGCTGTTGGGGACATTTCATTAATGTTGACTATAAATCATAAACTAAGCATTTTTCAGCTGAAATAATGAATGTAGTCCTCTTAATTCTTGCTTCTAAAGCATACGCAAGCAGAAATTTCAATGTACAATGATGTTTTTAAAAAAACGGTCAAAATGTGCTCCACTCGGGCTGAAAACGCTTGTTTGGGACATTACATTAATGTTGACTATAAATCATAAACTAAGCATTTTTCAGCTGAAATAATGAATGTAGTCCTCTTAATTCTTGCTTCTAAAGCATACGCAAGCAGAAATTTCAATGTACAATGATGTTTTTAAAAAAACGGTCAAAATGTGCTCCACTCGGGCTGAAAACGCTTGTTCGGAACATTTCCTTAATGTTGACTATAAATCATAAACTAAGCATTTTTCAGCTGAAATAATGAATGTAGTCCTCTTAATTCTTGCTTCTAAAGCATACGCAAGCAGAAATTTCAATGTACAATGATGTTTTTAAAAAAAACAGTCAAAATGTGCTCCACTCGGGCTGAAAACGCTGTTGGGGACATTTCATTAATGTTGACTACAAATCAAAAACTAAGCATTTTTCAGCTGAAATAATGAATGTAGTCCTCTTAATTCTTGCTTCTAAAGCATACGCAAGCAGAAATTTCAATGTACAATGATGTTTTTAAAAAAACAGTCAAAATGTGCTCCACTCGGGCTGAAAACGCTTGTTTGGGACATGACATTAATGTTGACTATAAATCATAAACTCAGCATTTTTCAGCTGAAATAATGAATGTAGTCCTCTTAATTCTTGCTTCTAAAGCATACGCAAGCAGAAATTTCAATGTACAATGATGTTTTTAAAAAAACGGTCAAAATGTGCTCCACTCGGGCTGAAAACGCTTGTTCGGAACATTTCCTTAATGTTGACTATAAATCATAAACTAAGCATTTTTCAGCTGAAATAATGAATGTAGTCCTCTTAATTCTTGCTTCTAAAGCATACGCAAGCAGAAATTTCAATGTACAATGATGTTTTTAAAAAAAACAGTCAAAATGTGCTCCACTCGGGCTGAAAACGCTGTTGGGGACATTTCATTAATGTTGACTACAAATCAAAAACTAAGCATTTTTCAGCTGAAATAATGAATGTAGTCCTCTTAATTCTTGCTTCTAAAGCATTCGCAAGCAGAAATTTCAATGTACAATGATGTTTTTAAAAAAACAGTCAAAATGTGCTCCACTCGGGCTGAAAACGCTGTTGGGGACATTTCATTAATGTTGACTATAAATCATAAACTAAGCATTTTTCAGCTGAAATAATGAATGTAGTCCTCTTAATTCTTGCTTCTAAAGCATACGCAAGCAGAAATTTCAATGTACAATGATGTTTTTAAAAAAACAGTCAAAATGTGCTCCACTCGGGCTGAAAACGCTTGTTCGGAACATTTCCTTAATGTTGACTATAAATCATAAACTAAGCATTTTTCAGCTGAAATAATGAATGTAGTCCTCTTAATTCTTGCTTCTAAAGCATACGCAAACAGAAATTTCAATGTACAATGATGTTTTTAAAAAAACGGTCAAAATGTGCTCCACTCGGGCTGAAAACGCTTGTTCGGAACATTTCCTTAATGTTGACTATAAATCATAAACTAAGCATTTTTCAGCTGAAATAATGAATGTAGTCCTCTTAATTCTTGCTTCTAAAGCATACGCAAGCAGAAATTTCAATGTACAATGATGTTTTTAAAAAAAACAGTCAAAATGCGCTCCACTCGGGCTGAAAACGCTGTTGGGGACATTTCATTAATGTTGACTACAAATCAAAAACTAAGCATTTTTCAGCTGAAATAATGAATGTAGTCCTCTTAATTCTTGCTTCTAAAGCATACGCAAGCAGAAATTTCAATGTACAATGATGTTTTTAAAAAAAGGGTCAAAATGTGCTCCACTCGGGCTGAAAACGCTTGTTTGGAACATTTCATTAATGTTGACTATAAATCATAAACTAAGCATTTTTCAGCTGAAATAATGAATGTAGTCCTCTTAATTCTTGCTTCTAAAGCATACGCAAGCAGAAATTTCAATGTACAATGATGTTTTTAAAAAAAACAGTCAAAATGTGCTCCACTCGGGCTGAAAACGCTGTTGGGGACATTTCATTAATGTTGACTACAAATCAAAAACTAAGCATTTTTCAGCTGAAATAATGAATGTAGTCCTCTTAATTCTTGCTTCTAAAGCATACGCAAGCAGAAATTTCAATGTACAATGATGTTTTTAAAAAAACAGTCAAATGTGCTCCACTCGGGCTGAAAACGCTGTTGGGGACATTTCATTAATGTTGACTATAAATCATAAACTAAGCATTTTTCAGCTGAAATAATGAATGTAGTCCTCTTAATTCTTGCTTCTAAAGCATACGCAAGCAGAAATTTCAATGTACAATGATGTTTTTAAAAAAACGGTCAAAATGTGCTCCACTCGGGCTGAAAACGCTTGTTCGGAACATTTCCTTAATGTTGACTATAAATCATAAACTAAGCATTTTTCAGCTGAAATAATGAATGTAGTCCTCTTAATTCTTGCTTCTAAAGCATACGCAAGCAGAAATTTTCAATGTACAATGATGTTTTTAAAAAAACAGTCAAAATTGCGCTCCACTCGGGCTAAAACGCTGTTGGGGACATTTCATTAATGTTGACTATAAATCATAAACTAAGCATTTTTCAGCTGAAATAATGAATGTAGTCCTCTTAATTCTTGCTTCTAAAGCATACGCAAGCAGAAATTTCAATGTACAATGATGTTTTAAAAAAACGTCAAAATGTGCTCCACTCGGGCTGAAACGCTTGTTCGGAACATTTCCTTAATGTTGACTATAAATCATAAACTAAGCATTTTTCAGCTGAAATAATGAATGTAGTCCTCTTAATTCTTGCTTCTAAAGCATACGCAAGCAGAAATTTCAATGTACAATGATGTTTTAAAAAAACAGTCAAAATGTGCTCCACTTGGGCTGAAAACGCTGTGGGGACATTTCATTAATGTTGACTACAATCAAAAACTAAGCATTTTTCAGCTGAAATAATGAATGTAGTCCTCTTAATTCTTGCTTCTAAAGCATACGCAAGCAGAAATTTCAATGTACAATGATGTTTTTAAAAAAACAGTCAAAATGCGCTCCACTCGGGCTGAAAACGCTGTTGGGGACATTTCATTAATGTTGACTATAAATCATAAACTAAGCATTTTTCAGCTGAAATAATGAATGTAGTCCTCTTAATTCTTGCTTCTAAAGCATACGCAAGCAGAAATTTCAATGTACAATGATGTTTTTAAAAAAACGGTCAAAATGTGCTCCACTCGGGCTGAAAACGCTTGTTTGGGACATTCCTTAATGTTGACTATAAATCATAAATAAGCATTTTTCAGCTGAAATAATGAATGTAGTCCTCTTAATTCTTGCTTCTAAAGCATACGCAAGCAGAAATTTCAATGTACAATGATGTTTTTAAAAAAACAGTCAAAATGCGCTCCACTCGGGCTGAAAACGCTGTTGGGGACATTTCATTAATGTTGACTATAAATCATAAACTAAGCATTTTTCAGCTGAAATAATGAATGTAGTCCTCTTAATTCTTGCTTCTAAAGCATACGCAAGCAGAAATTTCAATGTACAATGATGTTTTTAAAAAAACGGTCAAAATGTGCTCCACTCGGGCTGAAAACGCTTGTTCGGAACATTTCCTTAATGTTGACTATAAATCATAAACTAAGCATTTTTCAGCTGAAATAATGAATGTAGTCCTCTTAATTCTTGCTTCTAAAGCATACGCAAGCAGAAATTTCAATGTACAATGATGTTTTTAAAAAAAACAGTCAAATGTGCTCCACTCGGGCTGAAACGCTGTTGGGGACATTTCATTAATGTTGACTATAAATCATAAACTAAGCATTTTTCAGCTGAAATAATGAATGTAGTCCTCTTAATTCTTGCTTCTAAAGCATACGCAAGCAGAAATTTCAATGTACAATGATGTTTTTAAAAAAACGGTCAAAATGTGCTCCACTCGGGCTGAAAACGCTGTTCGGAACATTTCCTTAATGTTGACTATAAATCATAAACTAAGCATTTTTCAGCTGAAATAATGAATGTAGTCCTCTTAATTCTTGCTTCTAAAGCATACGCAAGCAGAAATTTCAATGTACAATGATGTTTTTAAAAAAACAGTCAAAATGTGCTCCACTCGGGCTGAAAACGCTGTTGGGGACATTTCATTAATGTTGACTACAAATCAAAAACTAAGCATTTTTCAGCTGAAATAATGAATGTAGTCCTCTTAATTCTTGCTTCTAAAGCATTCGCAAGCAGAAATTTCAATGTACAATGATGTTTTTAAAAAAACAGTCAAAATGTGCTCCACTCGGGCTGAAAACGCTGTTGGGGACATTTCATTAATGTTGACTATAAATCATAAACTAAGCATTTTTCAGCTGAAATAATGAATGTAGTCCTCTTAATTCTTGCTTCTAAAGCATACGCAAGCAGAAATTTCAATGTACAATGATGTTTTTAAAAAACAGTCAAAATGTGCTCCACTCGGGCTGAAACGCTTGTTTCGGGAACATTACCTTAATGTTGACTATAAATCATAAACTAAGCATTTTTCAGCTGAAATAATGAATGTAGTCCTCTTAATTCTTGCTTCTAAAGCATACGCAAGCAGAAATTTCAATGTACAATGATGTTTTTAAAAAAACAGTCAAAATGTGCTCCACTCGGGCTGAAAACGCTGTTGGGACATTTCATTAATGTTGACTATAAATCATAAACTAAGCATTTTTCAGCTGAAATAATGAATGTAGTCCTCTTAATTCTTGCTTCTAAAGCATACGCAAGCAGAAATTTCAATGTACAATGATGTTTTTAAAAAAACAGTCAAAATGTGCTCCACTCGGGCTGAAAACGCTGTTGGGGACATTACATTAATGTTGACTACAAATCAAAAACTAAGCATTTTCAGCTGAAATAATGAATGTAGTCCTCTTAATTCTTGCTTCTAAAGCATACGCAAGCAGAAATTTCAATGTAACAATGAAGATGTTTTAAAAAACAGTCAAAATGTG